>NC_045172.1:23120367-23131704 GCF_900700415.2 Clupea harengus | reverse complement strand
TTGGCTCCTTGTCCGATGGCTCCTCAGTGTGTGTGATCAGCCACTGAGCCTGCGGTGTCCTGGGATTAGCATGCATCTCTCCACCCTTCTGCGCCCCACACACACACACACACACACACACACTGCTCTGTGATACGCTGCACCACTACGCTCTAATTGACCAACTGTTGTGTTGCGTAATGATTTTTCCGCACGTGTAATTCCCTAATGAGAGACGAAAAGACAATGTGATGTGAGATGAAATGCAATGGAGAAGTGTGTGTGTGTGTGTGTGTGTGTGTGTGTGTGTGTGTGTGTGTGTGTGTGTGTGTGTGTGAGAGAAAGAGAGAAATCCTCATCCCTTTGGCCCAGTCCCCTTCCTGTCCGCTCACAGCCTGCGTGAGGCTGCTTGCTCTCACTGTTTAACAGTCACACGTCAGGAAGGCCTCTTTTTAAACACCTCGGTTACTCAGGAAAGTCATTTGGGGTCGCGTGTGTGTGTGTGTGTGTGTGTGTGTGTGTGTGTGTGCGCGTGTTAATGCATGTTAAAGGTCCCAGGGCAGAGTATGCTGTACCGCCCAAACCACACACTCACTCTCTCAAAAACACACAAGCACGCACTCACGTATTGATCCACTCCCCCATGCTAAATTTCTTCATTTGCGCTGTCTGTTCAGCATTGGACCTAGTGGACTGTGTACACACACACACACACACACACACACACACACACACACACACACACACTTGCTTGTCATGCACTTGAACATTCCATCTCCAACTCATCTCAGCAGACTGCTGCTCCAGCCACCAATTCTGTGTGTGTGTGTGTGTGTGTGTGTGTGTGTGCCCCATGATTATGGGGGGGTGCAGGGTTACGATAAGGAGACGCACGCACACACACACACACACACACACACACACACACCACAGTGAAATGGCACAAACTGAAGGCAAGAGCCAGCCTGTGTCCCAAATGTGATTTCCAGGAGCCGCTGTACGTCTGAAGCTCTTCTGAAATCAAACCTAAATGTCCGACGAGGTTGTTGTGTTTGGGCTTAGGTTGCTTATTGTTGGTCTCTGCCCTCATTTTAACGAATGACTGTGTTCTGTGTTCTGGATCATTCCGCCTTCTGGCAGGACTAATCCCATCTCCCGCTGTTTCTCCCTCCCTCTCTTTCTCTGTCTCTCTCTCCCTCCCTCCCTCTCTTTCTCTGTCCCCCTCTCTCTCTTTCTTTCTCTTTCTCTCTCTCTCAGACCTTGTGTGCACAGTAATGAGCGCACGCTTCCGATTGCCCGCCGGCAGAAACTACAATGTCCGCGCATCGGAGCTGGCACGGGATGGGCTGCACGCTGAGGTGCTGTGTAACGTTCTCCTCCTGGACAACACTGTGCAGGCCTTCAAAGTCAACGTGAGTCAACACACACACACACACACACACACACACACACACACACACACACACACACACACACACACACACACACACACGCGCGGGATGGGCTGCACGCTGAGGTGCTGTGTAACGTTCTCTTCCTGGACAACACTGTGCAGGCCTTCAAAGTCAACGTGATTCAACTCACACTCACACTCGCTTGCTCGCACACTCACACTCACACTCGCTTGCTCGCACACTCAACTCACTAACAAACACATGCACACTCAAGTCACACTCTGAAGCACACATAGTCTCTCTCTCTCTCTCTCACACACACACACACACACACACACACACACACACACACACACACGCGCTTCACAGACTTGACCGCCTTCCTAAGCGTTCCTTTTAAGTTCAGTGCGGTATTTGAGTGTGGTTGTGAAATGCCAGGCTGCTTACATTAAGGCTGTTGGAACTTCAACAAGCAGTAACATTGGTGGTGACTTGGTCTGGCGTGACCAAGCTTCCTCACGGAAGTCTCTTCAGCTTCTGCGGCGCGCGCACACACACACACACACACACACACACACACACACACACACACACACACACACACACACACACACACACACACACACACACACACACACACACACACACACACTCAAGGAACGGGTCACGCTGTAGGGGTGCCTCTTCTGCAGAAGATGAGGGGGCTTTTTGTGTGTGTCGTGTGTGTGTGTGTGTGTGTGTGTGTGTGTGTGTGTGTGTGTGTGTGTGTGTGTGTGTGTGTGTGCGCTGTTCTTCGTTCCACTTCTGTCCCGCTCCATTGGAGAGAGGGAGTGTTGCATCATTAAGGGATTTCTGGGCAGAGAGGGGGGGGGGCTGATTTTCTTGTTGGTTATCGTGTGTGTGTGTGTGTGTGTGTGTGTGTGTGTGGTGTGTGTGTGTGTGTGTGTGTGTGTGTGTGTGTGTGTGTGTGTGTGTGTGTGTGTGTGTGTGTGTGTGTGTGTGTGTGTGTGTGGCCACATTTCTGGCTGACATGCACCTTCCGTATTTCCCTTCTCACTTTCCTCTCCTGCACATTCTTGGTTTTGGGGTGTGTGTGTGTGAGGGGGGGGGGGATGGGGGGGCTCTCTGGTCCTGTTTGCTGCTCCTTCAGATGCCAAACATTCCAGAGCATGAGCCACCTCTCCCCTGGCTACACACAGAGCAAGTAGACACATGCACCAGGAGCAGCACTGCACACACACACACACACACACACACACACACGTTCATACACACATAGATACACACACACACACACACGTTCATACACACATACGTTCATACACACATAGATACACACACACACAGACGTTCATACACACATAGATACACACACACACACACGTTCATACACACATAGATACACACACACACACACACGTTCATACACACATACGTTCATACACACATAGATACACACACACACAGACGTTCATACACACATAGATACACACACACACACACGTTCATACACATACACACACACACACACGTTCATACACACACACACACGTTCATACACACATAGATAAACACACACACACCCGCACACACACACATACATACACGCACACACACACAGACACACACTCAGAGCAAGTAGACACATGAACCAGGAGCGCCACTGCACTCATTAACAGCAACACACACACACACACACCAGGAGCACTGCTGCACTCAGAAACAGCACCATCCACCCAACACGCATATAAACACACACACAAACATCATTTTTTGGGGGTGTTCCTTGCGGGGATGCGTCTGAGTGTGACGGTGCTTAAGTGTGTGTGTTTGTTTGTTGCAGGGATGCGTGTGGGTGTGACGGTGCTGAAGTGTGTTTGTGTGTGTGTGTGTGTGTTTGTGTGTGTTTGTTTCTTGCAGGGATGTGTTTGGGTGTGACGGTGCTGAAGTGTGTGTTTGTGTGTGTTTGTGTGTGTTTGTTTCTTGCAGGGATGTGTTTGGGTGTGACGGTGCTGAAGTGTGTTTGTGTGTGTGTGTTTGTTGCAATGATGCGTGCGGGTCTCACTGTGCTGAAATGTGTGTGTGTGTTTGTTGCAGGGATGCGTGTGGGTGTGACGGTGCTGAAGTGTGTGTTTGTTGCAGGGATGTGTGCCAGTGTGATGTAGGGCCAATGATTTTCCGCGATAACGGAAAACGGACGGAATTCGCGGAATGAACACTTTGAAACGGAATTGCAACTTTGAAACGGAAATATCATTTTGTGCATACAAATCGCCCAAATTCCCCTGTATTTTGGGCTGCAAGGCTATATTTCTTTCAAATAAACACAACAACGATTGCAACGATGAACAAACATTAATTAAAGAACAAAACCACTGAGAAAATGTCACGTCTGCGCTGAACTCTGCTCCGGCCACGCCCCCCTTTTCAACGGTTGACCCACAGATCTCCGCTAAAGCCACATTCAGTCACATTCACGCGCTCGTCTTCCCAATCGCATTTAAAACAAAACATTTTTAGTCTTCTGTTCTGTTGATGGCTGGCAAACAACAATCTAAGAAGGGCACGTATTATTCAGTCATTTTAAGCCATCAATCTACCTCAGGGTGAACAAAATGAGCTGAAACGGAAAATGCCTTTTTTTGAAACGGAAAATCATTGGCCCTATTGATGGTGCTGAAGTGTGTGGGTGTGATGGTGTTGAAGTGTGTGTTTGTTGCAGGGATGTGTATGGATGTGACAGTGCTGAAGTGTGTGTGTGTGTGTGTTTGTTGCACGGATGTGTGTGGGTGTGACGGTGCTGAAGTGTGTGTGTGTGTGTGTGTTTGTTGCACGGATGTGTGTGGGTGTGACGGTGCTGAAGTGTGTGTGTGTGTGTTTGTTGCACGGATGTGTGTGGGTGTGACGGTGCTGAAGTGGCCACAGACATGGCCCCACCCACCTCACACTGCACATTCCTCTCACAGCTGTCACTGACCCTCAGCCCGAGACACACACACACACACACACACACACGTGTACACACACAGACACACACACAAACACACACACACGTGTATATACACACACACACACACACACACACACACACACACAGAGGGGCTTGGTTGTATGTGTGGACGATACTGCTCTAACCACCTGGCAGGGATACCCAGGCCTGATATGCCCCCCCCCCGCCCCTTCTGTGGGATGTCCTAATCACACGAGACACCCGGACCCCACCAGCTAGGCACTGCATCCTCCCCTTCCCCTGTCCCCCAATTACCCCAGTTCCCCTCTTCCACTCCTGCTCCTGCATCTCCTCCTCTTTACCCCCCATGGCTGCCAGGCTGCTTTGTTTCAGCCCCCCCCCCGCCCCCCCCTCTCTAATCTGCTCACAATGAGGCAGGGACCGAAATGTCAGGATCATATACTGGGATGGTGATTATTGCAGCCGAAGTGTGTGTGTGTGTGTGTGTGTGTGTGTGTGTGTGTGTGTGTGTGTGTGTGTGTGGGACGTACTTTGCAGTGTGCTTTCCATGGTGGTATGGCCATTCTGCTCTTGTTCCATCACAGCATATGTGCTCGGCAGACGCAGATACACACACGCAAATACTCACTTTTACACACACACACACACACACACACACACTTGCCCCCCAAAAACACATGCATCTCCAGTAAATCACCTGTGTGTGTGTGTGAAAGATGGGTAAAATAAGGCTCTGTTGGTTGAGTGGGGGGGGGGGTGTGTGTGTGTGTGTGAGAGAGGAGGAGAAATATAGTGGAAAGGGGGATACACTCGGGTTGAATAATAGAAAAAGGAGGTAGAGAATAAGAGCAAGAAAGAGCTGGAGTGTGAGCGTCCCCTCCCCTCCCCCACTCCTGTGCCAGACCGTCCTCAGTCTTATTTAGCACACACACACACACACAGACTCCTGCTGCTGACTTATTTATGCACAACACGAGGTGTTCCCTTTTCTGTTTGCCTTTCCCCCCCTAACTTCCTCTATAATTCAGAGCCCACTGCCTGCAGAACACAGCCCGCCTGCGGGGGGCGCTCACACGGCTCGGGGGGTTAAGGGTCGAGGGTCAACAGTGAAGATCGCTACAAATCAAAACGTTTCACTCGTAAATGTGTCCGCAAATCGCAGTTGTCTACGACCTTCTGAAGTCGTTTAGTAATCAGAAGGTTGTTAGTTCGATTCCCTGTCGACGCGTCCTTGAGCAAGACGCTGAACCCCTAACTGCTCCTGATGTGCAGTGTGCCATCAGTGTAAATGTAAAATGTGTATACATCCTTGTAAGGTCGCTTTGGATAAAAGCGTCTGCTAAATGACTAAATGTAAATGTAAAACCTCGGACTGGTGATACACTCCCCTCTTGAGTGTCCGGGTCCTTCTGCTCTACATCGATGTGTGTGTGTGTGTGTGTGTGTGTGTGTGTGTGTGTGTGTGTGTGTGTGTGTGTGTGTGTGTGTGTGTGTGTCTGCTAAATGTAAATGTAATGGTGTGCCACCTCTCTGCTCTAACTCCAAGTCCCCTATGGGCAGCCATAAAGGGTCTTGCAACAGAGAGAGGTCACAGGTGACCACTTTGCCTGGAGCCTGAACTACAGTGTGTGGCATGTCCTTGTTCTGCCTCTTCCTCCTCTTCCTCTTCATCATCGTCCCACGTCAGCTGAGGCCTCAGTGCCGGCCTGACCTTTGACCCCTCCATCAACACCGCTCGGATCAACAGCTGCCAGGCAGAAGGGACCTTAAATGAGACACTTTGCTAGAGTGTGTGTGTGTGTGTGTGTGCGCGTGTGTGTGTGTGTGCGCGCATGTGTGTGTGTTTGTGCCCAAGCCTGTGTGAGTAAGTGATTGCAGACGTGTGTGTGTGTGTGTGTGTGTGTGTGTGTGTGTGCGCGCTGCACTGCCTGCCTGCCTCCTTCACTCGACTGTGTGAATAATGCATCGCCGGTGTTTCAGAAAGCCTGCATTTGCACATTGGCCTGATGCTTTTAGGCAGCCGCAAGACAGCTGGAAGTGAGAGGTGGTTATAAAAAGCTTGGCTTGTGCTGAGACCTCCAGTCAGGGACCCGGCACAGCCTGCCTCCCTGTAGTCTCTGAAGACTATCCACCAGTGGAGCCTTCCTGCCTGTAGCCTCTGAAGACTATCCACCAGTGTAGCCTGCCTGTAGTCTCCGAAGGCTATCCACCAGTGGAGCCTTCCTGCCTGTAGTCTCTGAAGACTATCCACCAGTGTAGCCTGCCTCCCTGTAGTCTCTGAAGACTATCCACCAGTGTAGCCTGCCTCCCTGTAGTCTCTGAAGACTATCCACCAGTGCAGCCTGCCTGTAGTCTCTGAAGACTATCCACCCGTGTAGCCTTCCTGCCTGTAGTCTCTGAAGACTATCCACCAGTGGAGCCTTCCTGCCTGTAGTCTCTGAAGACTATCCACCAGTGTAGCCTTCCTGTAGTCTCTGAAGGCCTCCCTGTACTCTCTGAAGACTATCCACCAGTGTAGCCTGCCTCCCTGTAGCCTCTGAAGACTATCCACCAGTGCAGCCTTCCTGTAGTCTCTGAAGACTATCCACCAGTGTAGCCAGCCTGCCTGTAGTCTCTGAAGACTATCCACCAGTGTAGCCTTCCTGTAGTCTCTGAAGGCCTCCCTGTACTCTCTGAAGACTATCCACCAGTGTAGCCTTCCTGTAGTCTCTGAAGGCCTCCCTGTACTCTCTGAAGACTATCCACCAGTGTAGCCTGCCTCCCTGTAGCCTCTGAAGACTATCCACCAGTGCAGCCTTCCTGTAGTCTCCGAAGACTATCCACCAGTGCAGCCTTCCTGTAGCCTCTGAAGACTATCCACCAGTGTAGCCTGCCTCCCTGTAGTCTCTGAAGGCTATCCACCAGTGGTTAGGAGTGGTGGAGGAGAGGAGTCCATCATTTCTGTAGTTATTGGTAGGAGATATTTCGCTGTTTTTTTGTGTGTTATTAAGTGACTGAATGAATGGATAAATCTGACTGGGTACGACATAGAGGTTTGATCACTCAGAAAGTTCAGAAAAGGACACGACTTGAAATATATAACTTTGGCACAGAAAGAATGTTCTTACAACTTGTACATTTACGAGGCCTAGGAAGTCAGGAAGGCCAAGGATGAGGGGAAGCCTACTGAGGGTGTGTATGGAGATGGTTAGCTTAAGCTGAGTTAGTGTAGCCTCAGGCACAGTAGCTTCCCTTTAATGTTGAATATCAAAGCTGGAATGCGCCCCAAGCACCAACCCACCAATTAGACCCGACCGTCAGTGGCTCCTTCAGCAAGGAGGAAGCACCAACCCACCAATTAAACCGACCGTCAGTGGCTCCTTCAGCAAGGAGGAAGATCCAGTTCGCGTTAAACCCAGACTCCGATAGCGTGTGAATGGACTACCTGCTCAGACCAGAGAGTGTGTGAATGGACCCAGAACCAGACCGTGTGTGAATGGACCCAGACCCAGACCGTGTGAATGGACCCAGACCCAGCCAGCGTGGGGATTGGACTACCTGCATCCGGGACAGACCCGTGTAGTATCTCCATGGGGACCGACCCGTGTAGTGTCTCCATAGGGACCGTAGTGTCTCCATAGGGACCGACCCCGTGTAGTGTCTCCATAGGGACCGACCCGTGTAGTGTCTCCATAGTGACAGACCCGTGTAGTGTCTCCATAGGGACGGACCCGTGTAGTGTCTCCATAGGGACGGACCCGTGTAGTGTCTCCATAGGGACGGACCGGTGTAGTGTTTCCATAGTGACAGACCCGTAGAGTGTCTCCATAGGGACCGACATCCGTGTAGTGTCTCCATAGAGACCGAGACCCGTGTAGTGTCTCCATAGGGATGCCGGATTTAGTCACAATAATTTATTAAATGCTTCCGAAGGGGTTGATTTTGCTTTGTCAGGTGGATTATTATAATAATAATGCTTTAATTTCTGCTACTGAGGATCGCAATGCATTCTGGGAGTCAGTATGTGTGCCCCCTGGGTCTTTGTGGTGTTGGAACCCTGCTCTGTCAGTTGAGCTGCTGGAAGCCCTCGTGTGTGTGTGTGTGTGTGTGTGTGTGTGTGTGTGTGTGTGTGTGTGTGTGTGTGTGTGTGTGTGTGTGTGTGTGTGTGTGTGTGTGTGTGTGTGTGTGTGTGTGTGTGTGTGTGTGTGTGTGTGTGTGTGTGTGTGTGTGTGCGCACCTAGGAGAGCTGGGCACCCCGTTGGCACAGCGGTGCCTGTGACTCTGTGCCAGTCCTGGGCACCGGAGACGGGTGTGTGCCAACCCCTTACTGCCTTCCACAGAACCTTTGGAGTGGTCAACTCCTCCCAGCCCACCAACACATGTATATACACACACGTGTGCTTATGCACACACACATAACTGTGCGGGGGAGTTCATTAAATAATTACACACACACATGTACACATATACGTATAAACACACACGTGTGCTTATGCACACACATCACTGCGGGGGAGTTAATTAAATAATTACACACACACGTGTACACATATACGTACACACACACACACGTGTACACATATACGTACACACACACACACACACACACACACACAGAGAGAGCCCACCTGCTATGTTGTCATTCTTGTCACACACAGCGTGGCGTGGAGACATGTGAGCCGGTGCTGAGCCCTGTTGCCATGGCGATGTGGAGGCAGAAACCGTGTGTGTGTGGTGTGTGTGTGTGTGTGTGTGTGGTGTGTGTGTGTGTGTGTGTGTGTGTGTGTGTGTGTGTGTGTGTGTGTGTGTGTGTGTGTGTGTGTGTGTGTGTGTGTGTGTGTGTGTGTGTGTGTGTGTGTGTGTGTGTGTGTGTGTGTGTGTGTGTGTGTGTGTAAGAGAGAGCACGTGAGCAGGATGGAAACCAGGAACTAAGCGGGAAATCAAACCATCCAGTTTCAGTTTTATCTGTGGTCCAAAATGACCATCACTGCCAAGACGTTCAGACACACACATGTACACATGTACACACACACACACACACACACACACAGAGAATCAGGAGCAAAATGACCATCACTGCCGAGACGTTCAGACGGGCGATTGTAGAAGAATCAGGAGCAAGGTTTTCTTTCCAACGATGCGCATCAAGGGAGGGAGAGCATGCCTTCACATAAAGAGTCACCAGCTTCTCTGATGAGAACAGACAAAGTCTCCGTTTAAGTGTCCTAGGTCTGACAGAAGAGGGTGTTGGTCACAGGGCCCACCTTGTGTAGTTCACACTGCGTCAGGACGATCACCAGGCTACCATCATCAGGTGTTATCCTGCCAACACACACACACACACACACACACACACACACACACATTTTTTTTCTCTCTCTCTCTCTCTCTCTCTCTCTCTCTCCTAGAAATGTTCCATTCTTATCTTTAAGAACCCAGGGACAGGATCTACTCCAGGATGTCCACAGATATCATAAGACCATAAAGTAACACATGAGTGAACACACACTAAGTCACACACCACTCAGACATTCAGGGATTCTTCTACTGAAGCCCAATGAAGGACTATCAGTGGAAGACTCATGAGACCTGCATTCTGGTTTGCACTCCTTCAGTTGCTGCTGTCGCCCTCCACCCCTTCATTCATCCCTTCATCCATCCCTTCATTCATCCCTTCATCCATCCCTTCATTCCCCCCTTCACTCCCCCCTTCATTCCCCCCTTCATTCATCCCTTCATCATCCCTTCATTCATCCCTTCATCAGCCCTTCATTCATCCCTTCATTCATCCCTTCATCCACCCCTTCATTCATCCCTTCATCATCCCTTCATTCATCCCTTCATCCATCCCTTCATTCATCCCTTCATTCATCCCTTCATCACCCCTTCATTCCCCCCTTCATCCATCCCTTCATCATCCCTTCATCATCCCTTCATCATCCCTTCATTCACCCCTTCATCCACACCTTCATTCATCCCTTCATTCATCCCTTCACCCACACCTTCATCCACCCCTTCATTCATCCCTTCATCCATCCCTTCATTCATCCCTTCATTCATCCCTTCATTCCCCCCTTCATATATCCCTTCATCCACACCTTCATCCACACCTTCATCCAGCCCTTCATTCTTCCTTCTGTCATTCTCACCAACGCTCCATTCATCTTTTCCCCCCCATCCCTTGCTCCATATCTCCCTCCATCTCTTCCCCTGCCGCTCTCTCCCTCCATCCCCCTCGGGGGTGAGCTGGGGCAGTGGGGTGGAGTGGAGTGGAGTGTGGGGTGGCAGGCTTCATCTGTTGGTGGGCAGTAGGAGATGGCCGAGTGCCTCGGGGCGCGCAGTGTTTCCCGTGCTGTGTCACTTCCTATTAGGCTCCACTGTGCTGTGCTGCGCTGCGCTGCCCCGCTCCGAGTCGCTCCGCTCTGGTCTCGTCTGCCCCGCTCCGAGTCACTCCGCTCTCGTCTGCTCCGCTCCGAGTCGCTCCGAGTCGCTCCACTCTGCTCCTCTCCTCGCCGGGCACAGCACGCTCACATGAGCAGAGGAGAGAGAGCTGGGGCCGCCACAAGAGATGTTGCTCAGAACCGGTCTGCTAGAACCTTCCCCGAATCAGAGAGATGTTGCTCAGAACCGGCCTGCTAGAACCTGCCCCGAATCACAGAGATGTTGCTCAGAACCGGCCTGCTAGAACCTGCACCGAATCAGAGATGTTGCTCAGAACCGGCCTGCTAGAACTGGCCTGAATCACAGAGATGTTCTAACCTCTAACTTCCTTTCCATCCGGTTCTGTCCTGTGCACCAGTATAACTCCCCATCACTCTGACTGTGCACCAGTATAACTCCCCATCACTCTGTGCACCAGTAGAACTCCCCATCACTCTGACTGTGCACCAGTATAACTCCCCATCACTCTGACTGTGCACCAGTATAACTCCCCATCACTCTGACTGTGCACCAGTATAACTCTGACTGTGCACCAGTATAACTCCCCATCACTCTTGACTGTGCACCAGTATA
>NC_045172.1:23110367-23115367 GCF_900700415.2 Clupea harengus | reverse complement strand
TGTGTGTGTGTATGTGTGTCTGTGTGTGTGTGTGGAGTCTAAGATGGACGTGAATAGCTCATGTTATAAGTGGCATGGATGCTGTCTGACGGCACAGAAACACCAGACTCTCAACCTTACTCCACTCTTCTACAAATAGCAGCCTTCTCTTCATTTAGATATTTGTACTTTTGCATTCTGATGGAGGAGTGTGTGTGTGTGTGTGTGTGTGTGTGTGTGTGTGTGTGTGTGTGTGTGTGTGTGTGTGTGTGTGTGTGTGTGTGTGTGTGTGTGTGTGTGTGTGTGTGTGTGTGTGTGTGTGTGTGTGTGTGTGTTAGTGGTTGTTGTGGTTGGGACAGATAGACAGACACACACACACCACCCCCCGAGTTCTGTTTAAGTCGGTCAGTCATAGTAATGTGTTTGAAACAGTGGCTAAGAGCTTGTGTTTATTAATTGATTCCGTAAAGAGGGCCATTATTGCAAGTGAATGCCTCATCAGGCACTTAAGCAGCAACTGTAATGCGCACACACACACACACACACACACACACACAGGCTGGGGGAAGGGCTCCTCAGATGGCAGATCAGGCAGCTTTGCTCATTCCACTTTAAAAACTAATAAGAAGCAACAGAAGGGAGGGGGGGCAAAGACCAAACAGCAAGCTGTGTGTGTGTGTGTGTGTGTGTGTGTGTGTGTGTGTGTGGGTTTGTTTTGCCTGTTTCAAGACTGTGGAGGTTTAGCTAGAACTTGAGTAAATGGGGCTGCTTGTCTGAGATGAGGGAAAATGGCTAAAAGATTCATTGTATTACACGCAGACACACACACACACACACACACACACACACACACACCCACACAATTACTCGTCCACTTTGTCTCCATATCACTCACACACACTGTCTTTCTCTCCCGCTCTCCCTCTCTCTCTTTTTCTATTTCTCTTTCTCTGTCACATACACACACACACACACACACACACACACACACACACACACACACACACACGTACTCACACTGTTGTGTTTGTGTTGCAGCTGAGCTGGGAGATTACAACCACTCTGAGCACTTGCCTGGCTACCTCTCGGAATACAGTTTCATTCCCAGTCCCCCTCAGGACTTTGAGAAAGAGATCACCAAGCTGCACCAGCAGCACAAGTAAGCCCAGCACACACACACACACACGGACACACACACACACTCACACGGACACACACGGACACACACACACGGACACACACACACGGACACACACACACGGACACAAGGACACACACACACAAGGACACACACACACAAGGACACACACACACAAGGACACACACACACAAGGACACACACACACGGACACGGACACAGGGACAAAGTTAACTTGGCTGATACACAACAGTAGTACACAGTTCCCTGTGTAGACCAGTGGCAGTGTAATGCAATGCAATAATGTAAGAGCATTTGTAACACATAGCCTTACAGTACCATTAGAGGCATGTCACACACACACACACACACACACACACACACACACACACACACACACACACACACACACACACACACACACACACACACAGCCACTCTTCTATTAGTTTCTGCATGGTGTACCTGCTGTCAGAGCTGAGTGGAGTTTGACTGAACTGGATGTACACTGTGTGTGTGTGTGTGTGTGTGCGCGCTGCCCATGTGTTGATCTGTGCAAATGAGTATGGGGCTGTGAAACGAAAGGAAGGGACACAGCTGAAGACACACACACACACACACACACACACACACACACACACACACACACACACACAGAGAGGCCTCCTGCTCTGCCACTCAGACTTGGGATCTTCTCAGAACAAGGCACTTCATTGTTTGCTGCTCTGTGGAAGTGAGCTGGCCCTCCTGTTTCTCTCAGCAGACACACACACACACACACACACACACACACACACACACACACACACACATTCTCTCTCACTCACTGACGTGCACATACACAGACACACAGGCAAACACATGAACGCACACCCTCACTGAAACATATTTATACACACACACATATACACAAACACACACTTTTTCATTTTTTTTGAGCTGATTGACTGACCAACACCTCCTCGTCCCCTCCCCCCCCCCCCCCCCCTGTAGTGGACTGTCTCCTGCAGAGGCGGAGTTTAATTACCTGAACACGGCGCGGACACTGGAGCTGTACGGGGTGGAATTGCACTATGCAAGGGTGAGTTCACACACACACACACACACACACACACACACACACACACACACACACACACTGATGTGCACACAACCCCACTTACACACACATGCAGATATATTTACACACACACAGTCACACACTCGTCTTAACATGCACTTGTGAGAAGCTATGCAGCTGTAGTGGTCCAGGGCAGGTCTGGATGTGTAGAGCTGCTGTGGAGCGCGGGAAACCACCCCTGAAGGGCCTCATCTCCACCGCTAACCTTCCCCACTCCACCTCTGGTCCACACACACACACACACACACACACACCTCACTCCACCTCTTGTCCACACACACACACACACGCTCACTCCAGCTCTGGTCCACACACACACTCCCGCTCTGGTCCACACACACACACTTCACCTCTGCTCCTCAGGTTACATCCTACACACACTACCAATGGGCTTGAAAGGAAGTGATTTTAATTTCTTCCCAAAATGTAGAAATCTAGGAACGGACGAGGACCTTTTAGAGGCTCAATGAAAATGGATCAAATCAAAACGAGGAGACATTTACAAGCAACATCATCTCATTTATTTGAGTTCTAAAAGTACACCAGGTTTTCAATGATTTCTGTTTCGAAGTGGATATAATTGTTTATACTTACAATAGACGAATCAGCCAAGTTTTGACGCGTTCTTTAGAAGGTCATTGCATTAGTGTTTATCTCACTCATTCACTCATTCACTCAATATCTCCCGCTCTCTCTGTCTCTCCCTCGATCCTTCCCTCCTTCATTCTCTCTTAATGTGTTTTCTTTTGTGTTCCTCAGGATCAAAGTAACACTGACATTTTAATTGGGGTGATGTCCGCTGGGATTGCCATTCACAAGAACAGGGTACGAATCAACTACTTTCCATGGTGAGTGCATCCCTGCTGTTGGCAAAGCCACCGCTGCTCTACTGCTCGTCAATATCACGACAAACACAACTGCTGTGTAACACCATTCAATCTGTGCCTCTCTGACGAACACATAAAACACTGGGCAGAAAAATAAGAGTTTGTGGTGTGTGTGTGTGTGTTTGTGTCTGGTTTTATTGGTTTTGTGTGAGGATGTGTAGTATTGACACACACACAGATGCATGCATGCGCGCGCACACACACACACACACACACACACACACACACACACACACACACACACACACACACTCCTGGTCCACGCGCACACACACACACACACACACACACACACACACACACACACACACACACACACACTTCACCTCAGGTCACATCTTACATGCACACACACGCACACTTTCTCATGTGAGACCATAAACTCAGGAAGTGTCGTGCCAGGCTGACTGGAAGGGGTGTCAATCATTGGTCCCAACCTTACATGAAGAAGCATGTCTAGACTCTGACGCCGAAGTGTAGAATCTAGAATCTAGAATGTAGAATCTAGAATGTCTGCTCACAGAGAATGCAGAAAACAAACAGAAGAATGATATCGCTCTTGGACTTTCCGCTGTCTAACAGTCTATGAAACACGTTGCACTCCCATCAGCTGGAAGACCAAGTTCAACATGGACGACACAGGCCTTACCAGAAACTGTCTTTGAACCTGGTTCTAGTTATGGGACACAGGCCTTACCAGAAACTCTCTTTGAACCTCATTCTAGTTATGGGACACAGGGATGTAAGGAACACATGACTATAATCCTCATAAGACTGTAAGAGGCACATACATGAATATCATGTACATAAGACTGTAAGGGACATGAATATCATGTACATAAGACTGTAAGAGGCACATACATGAATATCATGTACATAAGACTGTAAGGGACATGAATATCATGTACATAAGACTGTAAGAGGCACATACATGAATATCATGTACATTAGACTAAGAGGCACATGAATATCATGTACATAAGACTGTAAGGGACATGAATATCATGTACATAAGACTGTAAGAGGCACATACATGAATATCATGTACATAAGACTAAGAGGCACATGCATGAATATCATGTACATAAGACTGTAAGGGACATGAATATCATGTACATAAGACTGTAATGGACATGAATATCATGTACATAAGACTGTAAGGGACATGAATGTCATGTACATAAGACTGTAAGAGGCACATACATGAATATCATGTACATAAGACTAAGAGGCACATGCATGAATATCATGTACATAAGACTGTAATGGACATGAATATCATGTACATAAGACTGTAATGGACATGAATATCATGTACATAAGACTAATGGACATGAATGTCATGTACATAAGACTGTAAGGGACATGAATATCATGTACATAAGACTGTAAGGGACATGAATATCATGTACATAAGACTAATGGACATGAATGTCATGTACATAAGACTGTAAGGGACATGAATATCATGTACATAAGACTGTAAGGGACATGAATATCATGTACATAAGACTAATGGACATGAATGTCATGTACATAAGACTGTAAGGGACATGAATATCATGTACATAAGACTGTAATGGACATGAATATCATGTACATAAGACTGTAAGCGACATGAATATCATGTACATTAGACTGTAAGGGACATGAATATCATGTACATAAGACTGTAAGGGACATGAATATCATGTACATAAGACTGTAAGGGACATGAATATCATGTACATAAGACTGTAAGAGGCACATACATGAATATCATGTACATAAGACTGTAAGGGACATGAATATCATGTACATAAGACTGTAATGGACATGAATATCATGTACATAAGACTGTAAGGGACATGAATATCATGTACATAAGACTGTAATG
>NC_045172.1:23095367-23105367 GCF_900700415.2 Clupea harengus | reverse complement strand
AGGTCCTCATAAGGCAATAATGTACATATCTGCATTGGGTTGTGTATGTTGAGCTCCTTATAAGGCATTAATGTACATATCTGCATTGGGTTGTATATGTTGAGGTCCTCATAAGGCGTTAATGTACATATCTGCATTGGGTTGTATATGTTGAGGTCCTCATAAGGCATTAATGTACATATCTGCATTGGGTTGTATATGTTGAGGTCCTCATAAGGCATTAATGTACATATCTGCATTGGGTCGTATGTTGAGGTCCTCATAAGGCATTAATGTACATATCTGCATTGGGTCGTATGTTGAGCTCTTCATAAGGCATTAATGTACATATCTGCATTGAGTTTTCAGTTCTGATCTGACCCCCTCCCCACACCGCCCGAGGCAATCAGATTCTAGAATGTCCCAGCATTCCGTGTGGTGACATGTCAGAATTCCAGTGGCGCTTGCTATGTGCTGTAACAGGCCTCCGCTCACAGTCTCGTGTTGGAGCTCGCCCCATCACCCCCTTCTCCGCTGCCTGTTCATTACCCCCCCCGGAACCCCACCTACCCCCACCCTTAAGCACCTTGTAGTGGGTATTAATTATAGAGGGCAGATAATGCACTTTGTGTGTGCTGCTCAGAGAGAGACTCAAACGGAGATGGAAAATGCCAGAGCCAATCGTCTTCTCTCATTATTCCTCTTTCTCTCTAACTCACTTTTCTCCCTCTCCCTCTCCCTCTCCCTTTCCCTTTCTCTCTCTCTGTCTCTCTCTCGCCTAACTCTTCGCTTGCTCTCTCTCACATGTTCTCTCTCTCTCACATGTTCTCTCTCTCACTCACCCCCCTTTCTCTCTCTCCCTCACTCCTCTCTCTCTTTTACCCACTCTTCTCTCGCTCTCTCTCTCACACACTCAAGTTCTCCCCCCCCCCTCCTTTTCTCCGACCCACTCCTCTTTTTTTTTTTCTCTCTTTCTCTCTAATACACACACACACACACACACACACACACACACACACACACACACATTCCTCTGTTTCTCTCCCATCTTCAGTGGCATGGTGGAGATAAACACTCCAGTTCCCAATGTTCAGTGGCAGAGACTCCTTTTCTTTTTTTCTTCCATGTTCCCTCTCCTCCTCCTCTTCCTCCTCCTCCTCCTCCTCCTCCGAGCAGTGCTGCTAAAAGCAGGCCTCCGTGGTGGTGGTGGTGGTGGTGGGGGGGGGGGGCCATCCATAATTCATTGCCAAATGGCACAGTTTGGTGTAATCGCAGTCATGCTGAGTTAGAGGAATTTGGAAAGTGGCGCTGTAAGACATGGTGTGGGGGTGGGGGTGGGGGTGGGGGTGGTGGTGACTGGGTGAGACCTCGTCTGGGAAAAACAGTAGCGCAAATCCTAATGGGAAGCTGCAGAAACAACATGCTTTCTCCCAGCACATGCCTAGGGACAAACACAGCACACTTTGTGAGTGTTTGTTTGGGGGGAAATGCTAATGCTAGTGGCTAATGGGCAAGATGTTAGAAACAGCCTGCACTCTCTCAGCACATGCTTAAGGACAAACACAGCACAGTCCAAGTGTTTTGTTTTTTTTCTGGACATTGACCATTTTGGAGAACCATTTCTCCAGCATTCATTCATGCATGATTGGATCCATGTTGGGTGTAGTTCAGTTGAGCTCCAGTCCCTGATGGCTTTCATTTTTAAAATCCTGCTCCCAATGTAGAGCTAAAAACAACAAAGTTGACGGATATCGTCCAAATATGCGTAGGCCATAATGTGTATGGCCAGATGAAAAACAACCCTTTTAGAGGAACTCATAGCCCTTCATTTGCCCCCCCGACATCTCCACGGGGTATCTGGTGCCACCAGCCAGGGGGCACCAACCCTTCGCCCTGGTAATCAATGTTATTGAATTGGGGTGAAATTAATTCAAATGATCAGTGTCTTTTTAATGTTGTATGGGAATGAAAGTGCCTGGCAACTAGTTTATGAAAGGTGTGTTAAATCTCTTCTCTCCTGCTCGCTCTCTCTCTCTCTCTCTCTCTCTCTCTCTCTCTCTCTCTCTCTCTCTCTCTCTCTCTCTCTCTCTCTCTCTCTCCATGCCCTCTCCCCTCTCTCTCTCTCTCTCTCCATGCCCTCTCCCCTCTCTCTCTCTCTCTCTCTCTCTCTCTCTCTCTCCATGCCCTCTCTCTCTCTCGCTCTCTCTCTCTCTCTCTCCATGCCCTCTCTCTCTCTCTCTCTCTCCATGCTCTCTCTCTCTCTCTCTCCCCCCCTGTAGAGCGAGAGTAGAGAGACACTGCTGGGCTTCAACATGGTGAACTACCGCGCCTGCAAGAACCTGTGGAAGGCCTGCGTGGAGCACCACACCTTCTTCCGCCTGGACCAGCCTGTGCCCCCGCAGAAGAACTTCTTTGCACATTACTTCTCCCTGGGCTCCAAGTTCCGCTACTGGTGAGAGTGCCCCCCCTTGGCCTGGGGTGGAATACTGTACTACTTAGGCTAGGTTCACACTGTCAGTCCAAATCAGTTTTTTTGTTTTTCATATCTGATCAGAATCCGATCTTCCTGATTGGCTGTCTTCATTATATATTGATTGTGATCAGATCCAATCTGTGTGTCCAGGAGGCAGTCCTCATTTTGTTTCGTATCTGCGTTGGTCGTCGGATTTTAACTGACAGTCTGAACATAGCCTGTCACACTAAAGAAGTTTTCTTTGCCTTTAATGTACGCATTATTTAAAAACACCCCCCTGAAACCACATGCAGTCCTCTCACAGGTTCTCCTCAGTTCCTGAATAATATCCTTCAGGGTTCAACATAAGCCATGGCCTGTCTATCGGGCAAGTTGATTGGTCAAAAATATACAAGGGGCCAGTAAAACTTGGATCTATTGGCCCATGGGGCCAGTGGGGAAACTGATGTGTTGGGCGCTCGCTGTCCTTAGGACAGAGATGTTAAATAATGGAGAACAACACACTTGTTATGCGTGCAGCATCAGAAACACAGGTGAACAGCCTAGGCCTGGATTAGGGCCAGCAATATTACATTTGCATTGATTATGTTGAGGCCGTGATGATGATGATGATGATGAGGATGGTGGCTGGTTGTGTGTGTTTTACCCTGCATTAGTCCCATGTTGGTGGGATGAGCACAGCGGGTCAGGCATTAGGGGTTAGCTTTAGCTAGTTAGCATCAGCTATACCCAATAGCCAAGAGGTTTGATTTCCATTGCCTGGTTTCAGTCATGGCAGATGTGGCCAATCGGCATAAGATTTTGCTTCCTGTGGTCATCGGTCATGTGGCATTTGTAGTCCAGAAGATTGGTGCTAGAACTGAGCACCAGGAAATAAGGTGTCCACAACCTTCATTGAAATGAATGGGAGTGTCAACAGGTCACTCTCGTCAGGCTCAGACCGTCAGGGTAGGGGTGGCATTCGAGAGCTCTTGCTAATGCCGCCGCTGCTGATGCTACTGCTCTTACTGATGCTGCTGCTGCGAATATTAATGCTAATAGCAATGCTAATGCTAATACTGCTGCTGCGAATATTAATGCTAATATCAATGCTAATGCTAATACTGCTGCTGCGAATATTAATGCTGATATCAATGCTAATGCTAATACTGCTTTTGATGCTGGCACTGCTGCTGCTGATCCTACTGCTGCTGGTGCTGCTGATAATGATCCTGCTGTTGCTGCTGTTGCTGCTGATAATGAATCGTCTTCTGCTGCTGCTGCTGTTGCTGCTGGTGCTGCTGATAATGATCCTGCTGTTGCTGCTGATAATGAATCGTCTTCTGCTGCTGCTGCTGCTGCTGCTGCTGCTGCTGCTGTTGCTGCTGATAATGAATCGTCTTCTGCTGCTGCTGTCCCCAGCCTCTGGAGCAGTGTGGGCTAGCTGGCAGCGTTGCATAACCAACCCATATGTTCAAGAAGCCGTTATACAACCGCCATTTATCCCAAACACTCCTCTACCGACACACACACACGTATGCACACATATATATACACACACACCTATACACACACACACACACACACACACACACACACACACACACACACACACACACACACATACATACACACACACACAGAAATGCAAATAGACACATGCGCCTCATTTCGGCATGTACTTCCCACTATTGAGCTTCAGCTTACACACATGTGCTAGCACACACACACACACACACACACACACAAAACACTCTCTCTCAGCAGTGGCATGTGTGTGTGGGATTTCTCCCATGATCCTTTGCTGCTCCGAGAGCCAGTGTGTGCTCACTCAGGTCCCTCACTCGGGGGGCACTCGGGGGGGGGGCACTCGGGCACCCATGATGATCGGCATCTTAAACGCCCAGAGGACACGCCCAGGTGCCAGCCGAGTCTCCCCCACACTGGGGTCAGGGGTCAATGCGATAGCCCAAATAGCCCACCAGGTTGGAGGAAGCAGCAGCAGCAGCATTGTTCAGCTACAAAGCAGTGAATCATCATCATCATCATCATCATCATCATCATCATCATCATTAGCTTCCAATGCAGCTATTCAAAGCTGGTGTGCGGTAGTGTTGAAGATGATGAGGGTTAGAATGAAATATTGATGATGAGATGATGAAGGTAAAATATAGTTCATAAATATATACTTTACATCTGTAAAATGTGTGTGTGTGTGTGTGTGTGTGTGTGTGTGTGTGTGTGTGTGTGTTTCAGTGGGAGGACGGAGGCACAGTCGGTCCAGTATGGGAAAGACAAGGGCATCAAGAACCGTGTGTTTGCCAGGTAACATTTCCTCTGCTGTTCATCTATACACACACACACACATACACACTCACAGACTCACAGGTACACAGATGAAATATTACGGTTACAGTTTAGCTTTTGAATGAAATAACTGGTGAGCTTCATGGATAACTCCTAATGTATACACACACACACAAACACACATTTGATGGATAACTCCTAATGCACACACACACACACACTTGATGGATAACTCCTAATGTACACACACGCACACACACAAACACACACACACACCAGTTCTGTTTTAGAGTGAGCTATGAGTGTGTGCTTGATAAGAGACACACACACACACACACACACACACACATTCACACACTGTCACACACTGTCAGACACACACACACTCACGCACTGTCACACACACACACTCACGCACTGTCAGACACACACACACTCACGCACTGTCAGACACACACACACACTCGCACACTGTCAGACACACACACACACTCGCACACTGTCAGACACACACACACACACTCACGCACTGTCAGACACACACACACACACACACACACACACTGTCAGACACACACACACACACACACTCACGCACTGTCAGACACACACACACACACACGCACTGTCAGACACACACTCACGCACTGTCAGACACACACACACACACTCACGCACTATCAGACACACACACACTCACGCACTATCAGACACACACACACTCACGCACTATCAGACACACACACACGCACGCACTGTCAGACACACACACACTGTCAGACACGCATAGGGTATAGAGTACAGGGATCATGTGAGCACCCGTGTCATTTTAGCCATTACAGTCACTTATCTGAATGGCAAAGGGATTTCACAGGGGAGCTGCTGTGTGTGTGTGTGTGTGTGTGTGTGTGTGTGTGTGTGTGTGTGTGTGTGTGTGTGTGTGTCTCTTTCCCCCCTTCATATGTATGTGTGCCCCTCGTATAGAGCATTACGGTGCCTTGAACTGACAGAAGTGTACACACATACACACAATGTTGGTGACACTGCGGTCGGAAATCTTTCAGAGACGCCTAGTTTGTACAGGAAGCAGAGAGTGCTGCACACACACACACACACACACACACACACACACACAGGAGAGGAGAGACACACACACACGCTCACTTTGTCCTAGAACAACAAAGATGCTGGAGGTAACGCTGCACCCAGAATGTGAACTTCAGGCTGTCCGCAGGTACACCATCTCTCTCTCTCTCTCTCTCATGCGCGCACACATACACACACACACACACACACTCAGACTCCAAAGAGACTGGCATAGTATTGTAGAAAAGATGGCATTGACGCACTCATTGGGTTTCTTCGTGGGTTCTGCAGAAGGGGAGGTGTGTGTGCGTGTGTGTGCGCGCATGCGTGCGTGTGTGTGTGTTCGCGCACGCATGCCTGCGTCGTAGCTCCTCTGTTGTGGTGATGGCGCTGACAGGGTACACAGACATTGTGTGTGTGTGTGTGTGTGTGTGTGGACTTTCGTTTCGGCTCAGTAATCTGATCAAATGGGGAAGTTTTCTCATTGGTTCTTAGAGATAAGCCTCCAAAGCTTTATTTTGACTTTTTTACCGTCTTGCTTTCTAAAACGGGCAATTCTTCTCTGACACGCACAGAAACATGCTTAAGGCTAAGCCCTCATATGTCACCCATCTCTCTCTCTCTCTCTCTCTCTCTCATGCGCACACACACACACACACACACACACACAATGTCTGTGTTTGTCAGAACCACCCTTATCCTGACCTGTGCGTCTAGAATGCATGTCATTATTCTTTAAATAATTGTACTTCTGCTTTTAAAAGCAAAGGCTGTACTGTGGCTATTCTCTTTTTGTTTCATACATCACCCATGTCTGTCTCTCTCTCTCTATCTCACACACACACACACACACACACACACACACACACACAACAAAGCTGTGGCAAAGGCTGTACAGTCAGTGGCTATTCTCTTTCTGTTTCTTTTTTGTCCCCTCTCTCGCTCTCTTTGTCTCTCTGTCTCTCTCTCTCTCTCTCTCTCTGGCTCTGTCTCTCTCTCTCTCTCTCTCTCTCTCGCTCTCTCTGTCTCTATTTTTCTCTCCATTATTCAACATTCAACGCCTACTTTTGTTTTTCTTTCTGCCCCTTCTCCCTCCCATAACCTCTGTGGCTTTCAGTTGTGTTAGTTTACCAGTGTCTGTGTCTGTGTGTGTGTGTGTGTGTGTGTCTGCACACCTTGATATAACAGCAGTGCCCTGAGAGGTACTCCTGCACACCAGACTTGTTTGTTAGTTTTTGTCTGCCGTGTATCTTGTGCTTAGTTTAAAAAGCAGTGTGTGTGTGTGTGTGTGTGTGTGTGTGTGTGTGTGTGTGTGTGTGTGTGTGTGTGTGTGTGTGTGTGTGTGTGTGTGTGTGTGTGTGTGTGTGTGTGTGTGTGTGTGTGTGTGTGTGTGTGTGTGTTAGCAGCACTATGCTTTTTCCCTCTTTCTTGTTTCTTTTTTACGGGGCCTTAATTTGAGCTCTCCGATTAATGATTTATGGGGCCTCTGTTCTACCCGACTCCTGCTCCACTTAAAGAGGGCAAGTGTGGACTTGGGAGAGGAAACGTCGGCACACACTGGCACCGGTCCATGCCCACCATCAGGATGGCACTGCGTGTGTGTGTGTGTGTGTGTGTGTGTGCTCACACAAATAGGCAAGCTTCAGACAGTGGTACAAACGTCATGGTTTTTTTCCTTCATTTGATTTGTTTTCAGCTCAGAGAGTCATGTAAATGTCGCGACTCTATTTATAAACGGCAGCACGACCACTGAAAGAGCAGGAGGTCAGCCAATCATGTGCAAGGGAAGGTGCTGAGTGACAGGTGGAGGGTGCGTGCTGATTGGTTGTGTGCTTGTGTGCAGGTCTCCCAGCAAGCCCCAGGTGCGGAAGCTGATGAGTGGGATGGATTGGGACACGGTGAGCCGGACGTCGCTCTCAGACGACCGTCTGGAGACCCAGAGTCTGCCCACGCGCTCGCCCCCCGGCACGCCAAACCAGTGAGTGTGCACACACACACACACACACACACACACACACACACACACACACACAGATGAATGTAGACACACACACACATTTGTTCACACACACAAACATGAATGTAAACACACCTACAGACAAGTGCATACATGTCATACATGAACACACACACACACACTCATACAAGCAAGACACACACACATGCAACCATGTATAGACGAAGTGATAAAACCTTCTTGTGCTCGATAGTCTTTGATCTGAATTATCTCATTTTTTTTTAACCATTCCGTGCCTAGAAATGCATTTCCAAACACACAGACAGGGAGACGCGCATACATGTCTGAGAATAAACCAGGAAATATTTCATAGCTTATCCGGATTAGGAGACAGTGGATTAAATCAGTCTTCTAAACCGGTCTCTTACCATTCTTAAACTCTTAATGCATGGCATGACTGATTCTATGAGTGTGTGTGTGTGTGTGTGTGTGTGTGTGTGTGTGTGTGTGTGTGTGTGTGTGTGTGTGTGTGTGTGTGTGTGTGTGTGTGTGTGTGTCTCCATCCACAGGAATTCCATGTTTGCACAAGAGGGCACGCGAGTGCGTCCATCCTCCGTGGGCCACCTGGTGGATCACGTGATACACCACTCCCCCAGCCAGAACTTCACCAATCACAAGTCGGCCTCCTCCACGCAGGCCAATAGCATCAGCCTAGACTCCAGCCCGTGAGTAAAGCCCGCCCCCTCATTGATCCTCTATACGTGATGTTGAAAAGGTCAAGAGGCTGAGGTCAAACGCCTTAGGTCAAGAGGCTGAGGTCAAACACCATACTTATTTCTCAAGGCTTCATTCGGTTACCAGGTGCTTTGCCCTAGCGAAGATCCTGAAGTAGTCCTCGAATAAATAAAATGTCCGCTTTCTTCCAGACTAGTAAAAGATTAGCAAAATGACACAGTGTCTGTGGGGTTTTTGGTAATGACGACCTGAAGATGTCAGGAGGCTGTCATGTGTGTGTTCTGTTGGCATGACGACCTGAAGATGTCAGGAGGCTGTCGTGTGTGTGTTCTGTTGGCATGACGACCTGAAGATGTCAGGAGGCTGTCATGTGTGTGTTCTGTTGGCATGACGACCTGAAGATGTCAGGGGGCTGTCGTGTGTGATTGTTGGCATGTTGGTACCCTAGAGAGGAGAGACATCTAGTCGTGGAGGCTTGCTTAGACATTAAGGACAAGAAACGACACTGTGGAGAATTGAATTGGCGGAAATGATTTGGAACCCTGTGAGATCTCTTCTGTAGAACTCTTGAGTTTGTGTGTAGAGAACTGATCTGTGCTTTTGTCATGTTAGCTGGTTGTTTGGCGGTCAGAACCTGGCTCCTGTGTTTTAACCTTCATGCACGTAAGGTAGATCTGTGAGTGTGTATCTCTAGGCCTCTCTGTGTGTGTGTGTGTGTGTGGGGGGGGGGGGGGGGGGGGATTTGCCAGCTGTTGGTTTGCCTGTGAGAACCTTATTTTTGTTTTAATATCGTTCTCTGAAGAATGCACTCATTTGGTCAAAGCAGCACTATGCAACAATTTGACACCTTTTTGAGGTATGGTTTTATAGGCAACCAGTTTTGGTTCCGTCCTCAAACTTATTTTAATAGCATATGGTAATGTGAAGGACAGATAAACACCTGTCTTTCCCACTAGCCATCCAGCATATGCACCTTCTTCCGAACAAAACTGGAAGAAAAGCTTTCACAGCATGGCATTGCCCGCTACACTGGCAAAAGACACCAGTTAGAGTGTTAGAAGCTTCTATCAGTGCCAACTGGGCTGTTGGTGGTGTTTGCAAGGTTTTTGCATGCCTTTTATGTAGTTAGCTTTCTAGTTCTGGAACAGAACTACCTATTGCTGCTTTAAGGAACTAGAACTAGGTTACAAACCAGTCAACCACTAGAGTCTCATCCAGCGCTGGAACGTCACCCCAGACGTGAAACATTAGAGTGAGGCGCGCACACACACACACACACACACACACACACACAGATGAATGGAAGCTAACAGGAAGTTAGAGTGAGGCGTTAGAACGTCACCCCAGACGTGAGGCGTTGGAACGTCACCCCAGACGTGAAACTTTAGAACGTTAGAACGTCACCCCAGACGTGAGGCGTTGGAACCCCCCCCCCTCGTCAGTGCCCCACCCATGCTGCCGTGGTCGTTATGGGGACGGAGGGG
>NC_045172.1:23052867-23092867 GCF_900700415.2 Clupea harengus | reverse complement strand
GTTTCTGTTTAAGAGGCAAAATGACAGAACAATCGACAAAACTAAAGTTGTATGTAGCATTTGTCAAGCTGAATGTAGCTATTACAGAAGCAGCTCGTCTTTAAGTTATCACCTTAATGCAAAGCACCCGACAGAAAGCAGTCCCAGGTTAGATGGTCGCCAACCCACACTCCACGACTTCTCTAGGAAATTAACTAGACCAGTCCGTGAAAAGGTTACCAACGCTGTAGCAGTTTAGTTTGCCGGTGACTGTCGGCCCATCAACATAGTTGAAGACGGTGGGCTGACTGAGGTGATTCGAATTGCTTCAGGGGACAATTCTTACGATTTACCGTCGAGGGGCACCATTGTGTCTCGCATATATTCCTTGTATGACGGCGAGAGAGCACGAAAAAAACACAATTGAACAACAGTGTCTAAAATACACGCTGTCTGAAGTGATTACTCGTTAATTTATAAGATTTAGTCTTGAGAAGAAAACAAACTTTTAATCACGATGAATCTAGATGAATGAATTTCAAAATGTGAGATTAATTAGTTAGAGAGAGAAAAAAAGTTGTGTTTATGAGCACCGGCTTCTAGCTGTCGGCTCCGCTGCTTAAGAGTACAGCAGCGCATATTTTCAAGTGTAACCATTGAACGGATCCCGTTTAACTGCCACAAGAGTTGTCCATCTTGTAAGTTTAACTGCCACAAGAGTTGTTCATCTTGTAATAAAGATCTCAATGAGGAAACACGCTGTGTTTTTTTCTATTTTCACTGCATTTTAATATAGCCTATAAATAGTGAATTTTAATATAAAAAATATTAATGATTAATCGAAAAATCGATCGTTAATTCTCCCGACGATCGATTAAGACAATTTAATCGAATGCCCATCCCTAGTACACATACACATATACACACACTCATTACACACACACATACACACATATACACATACTCATTACACACACACACACGCACACTAACACACACACACATATACACATACTCATAACACACACACACATGCGTACAAATACACATATACACATGCTCATTACACACACACACACGCACACACACATACCGTATTTTCCGGACTATAAGCCGCTACTTTTTTCCCACGCTTTGAACCTCGCGGCTTAAACAACGATGCGGCTAATTTATGGATTATGATACCTGTGACTGTATACGGTGGCTTTGTGTTTACGGTGGCTTTGTGGAGCTAGGATGCTAGCATGGATGCAGCCGCATGGATGCTTAGCTCCACGCGATTTCTCAGTATCTCTCAATAACTTAACTAATGTCAAAATAACCACAGTCTACCAGCGTAGACAGAACACAACTCAAAACACTTTAGAAAATAAAATAAAAGTTTACAACAATACAAATCCAGTCTTCAAGTTCTTTAGCTCACTGGTTTCAAACTAGCGTCTGTCTTCAATCTAACGTTCTAGCTTCTGATTGACTCTTGCGACTGTGCGCTCTTAAAGCAACAGTGCACTTATCTAACTGGCAAAACTAACTATTGTATTAGTTTTGATATTCATTTTAGCCTGTGTAAAGTTAATTTGTTTCAATGTTGCGGTAGGCACCTGCGGCTTATAGACATGTGCGGCTTATTTATGTTAAAAATAATTATTTTTTAAAAATTCAGTGCGTGAGGCTTATATTCAGGTGCGCTCAATAGTCCGGAAATTACGGTACTCATTACACACACGTATACTAACATACACACACATACTATCACACACTTATATAAACATACTCATTATACACGCATACTAACACACACACATCCATATTTACATACAGAAGTACACTGACACACATAAACACACACACTCAAAATACCCAATGAGCCCTTCAGTCAGACTGGATCTGTGTGTGTCTGTGTCTCGGTGTGTGTCTGTTTGTGTCTGTTTGTGTGTGTGTGTGTGTGTGTGTGTGTGTGTGTGTGTGTGTGTGTGTGTGTGTGTGTGTGTGTGTGTGTGTGTGTGTGTGTGTGTGTGTGTGTGTGTGTGTGTGTGTGTGTGTGTGTGTGTGTGTGTGTGTGTGTGTGTTGGGTACCGGTGCATGCTAGTGCTCCCCCTCCCAGCTTCTTGCTGGTTGTTATGCTAATTATGTAAATGAGCACTTTGTGTGTTGGTAATGGGTTGTCCCAGCGTATCCCAGACAAACACACACACAGACAGACCCAAAAAAAATTAAAATAAAGGGTAGTGTTTTAAGTGTGTGTGTGTGTGTGACCTCTTGTTTACTCTTTGTGTACATTGATCCTGAAGCCCAGCTGGGTGTTAATGCATGTGACAGACAGATCCACCTCTTCAGTGTTTGTGCTGGGTAGAGTGAACAGCTGAGAGAGAGAGTGTGTGTGTGTGTGTGTGTGTGTGTCTCCTGACAGCTGGAGGCTTTCACTCTCCAGGCTCTAATAACAGATCACGGGAGGACAGTCGAATTTGGGGGAGAGAGAAATGGAGGGAGAGGTAGAGAGGGTGGCAGAGAGAAGGAGGTAGAGAGGGTGGCAGAGAGAGGGTGAGAGAAAGAGGAAGAGGGTGAGAGAGAGAGAGAGAGAGAGAAGGTGGTAGTGTGAGAGGAGGTGAAGAAAGGAAGCAGTTAGTGAGAAGAGGAGAGGGAAGGAAAGAGAGAAAGAAAGAAAGAAAGAGGAGTGAGAGACTAGAAAAGAGGGAAAGAGAGCGAGAGGGGAAAACAAGAGACTGAGACTATGAGAGAGAGTGTGTGTGTGTGTGTGGCACTAGAAATAGAGGAGAGAAAGTGTGTGTGTAGAGAGAGAGAGACTGAGAGAGAGAGAGACTGAGAGAGAGGAAGGAAGGAGTGAGAGACTGAGAGAGAAAGAGGGAGGGGTGTGTGTGGCCCAGAAGCAGCCGCACCCCCACCCCCCTTGAGTCCCCTGGCTGGGATCACTACACACGCAGCTGTGATGACACCTCAGTCTCACACACACACACACACACACACACAGATATAGAGACACACTTACACTCTCTCAAACAAATACACTCACACTCTCATTCTTATTTTTCATGTACACCAACACTGAAACTCACCCTCACAAACACACACACAACCACACACACACACACACACACACACACACTGAAAACTCAGTCTGTCACACTTGTCATTTCTCTTAGCTCCTCTGCAGGTTACAGAAATAGCATCACAAACCTACTCTGGCTTTCTTTGCGTTTTGATTTGTACTTTTAGTGGTTCTCAGCATAGGTTTGTCACAAGAGATGAGCCATGTCACGCTGTGTGTGTGTGTGTGTGAAATGGGTATTTTCTGAAGACGCTGCTGCTGTTGACGTTTTTTTTGTTTCCCCCTTCCCTGCATTAGCTGTGTGTGTGTGTGGTGTGTGTGTGTGGTGTGTGTGTGTGTGTGTGTGTGTGTGTGTGTGTGTTGACAGCAGGAGATGAGCTGAGCCTTCATCCTGTCAACCCCCTATGTGTGTTCTGTGTAGCTTTTTAGGTCATCCAGTGCCGGCTATATGCTGCCTGTGCATTCATGCATAGAGACACACAGAAATACGTACACACACACACACACACACACACGCACACATTTACTTATGCTGCATATAAAAAGTAGCCTTCACCCCCTTTCTGTCTCTCCTCCCCCTATATCTCTCCTTCAGTCTCTTTCTCTTCTCTCGCTCTGTTCATTTTCTCTCTGTTTGTCATTTATTTTATCCCCTTTTTAGCACACTAAGCCAAAGAAGTGTTTCTACCTTTTTTTTACTATTATTATTATTATTATTATTATTATTATTATTATTATTATTATTGTTATCATTATTTACTTTTCCTCTCCATCCCCCTCTCTTCTTCCAATCCCTACCTTCTCTCTCTCCCTCTTCTTTCTGTGCCCCCCCTACTTCTCCTCCTCCTCTCCCTCCTCCTCCTCCTTCTCCTCCTCTCCCTCCTCCTCCTCCTCCTCTGCCTCCTCCTCCTCTCCCTCCTCCTCTCCCTCCTCCTCCTCTCCCTCCTTCTTCTCCTCCTCCTCTTCCTCCTCCTCCTCCACTCCACCATCCCTCCTCTGAGGTCATTGTTTGCCTGGGATGTGCTCATCCATGAGATGTGGCTTTGATAGGGCAAACATTTACCCTCCTACCTGTCTCTCTCTGTGCTGTAGGTCATTATTTACCCTCCTACCTGTCTCTCTCTGTGCTCTGGGTCATTATTTACCCTCCTACCCGTCTCTCTCTGTGCTGTGGGTCATTATTTGCCCTCCTACCCGTCTGTCTCTGTGCTGTGGGTCATTATTTGCCCTCCTACCCGTCTGTCTCTGTGCTGTGGGTCATTATTTGCTCTCCTACCTGTCTCTCTCTGTGCTCTGGGTCATTATTTGCCCTCCTACCTGTCTCTCTGTGCTCTGGGTCATTATTTGCAGAATCTTCCGGCAAAGATGCCTGCCGTCTGTGTGTGTGTGTGTTTGTGTGTGTTTGGAGGTTTAGAGTGTGTTCAGTAAGGCAGCAGAGGCCATGAACTCTGCAGCGAGAGGCTTGATGTGTTCCACTGTGACAGGGATTCTCCATGGGCCTGTCCCAACATCTATACACATACACACACACACACTCTCTCTCTCTATCTCTCTCTTTCTCCCTTTTCACTCTCTCTCTCTCTCTCTCTCTGCCTCTCTCTCTCTCTCTTCTCTCTCTCTCTCTCTCTCTCTCTCTCTCTCTCTGCCTCTCTCTCTCGCACACTCACTAACTAACACTTATACACACATACTCATTACACACACGTATCCCTGCAGTCCTGGTGCTGTTCTGGAGAGGTCCATCCCACCCCCCTCTGCCCAGGGTTCTGCTGGGGTCTGTTAAGGTCCCCTCAAACCCGGTGCTGTTCTGGAGCGGCCCACCCAGCGTACAGCCAACCCCTTTGAAGTCCCGTTGGTGCTGTTCTGGAGAAGCCCGTCCGGTCCCCTCGGCCCGGTGCTGTTCCGGACGGGTCCGTTGGGACGTTAGGACTTGCTGCTGACTCAGCGCTCGTCTCGTTCCCACAGCAGCCAGTGGGCTCTGATCAACAAGAGTGTGTGTTGTGTGTCTGTGGGTGTGTGTGTGTGTGTGAGTGTGTGTGTGTGATAAAGAAGAGCGATTCAAAGAAAACAAGAGGCTAAAATTAGTACCCGAAATAAGAACCGAAACTAGTCATCGTTGTGGTGATATGTAGCTTTTGTTTTTTTAACTGCTGCATCAAACAGTAGCGTGCAGAGTTCAGCCTTGCAGGAGAAACTAGAAAAACAAGTCAATTTTCCACATAAAATGTGTCAGTCATCAGTCAGAACACTTTTTTGGGGGGGGCAGTCTTCATTTCAGTCTTCACAGTCTTCATTTCTTCAGAGTAACTCTAGTGTAGCATTATGCTATTCACAACACTAACTGACTTCATATTTACCTCAGACTTGGCTCTTCATCTCATTATTATTTAGCATTAAGCTATTCACAACACTAACTGACTTCATATTTACCTCAGACTTGGCTCTTCATTTCATTATTATTTAGCATTATGCTATTCACAACACTAATTCATCTCGTTATTATTTAGCATTAAGCTATTCACAACGCTAATTCATCTTGTTATTATTTAGCATGATGCTCTTCACAACACCAACTCACTTCCTGTTTACCTCAGACCCAGCTCTTCATCTCTCTGTTGTCTCCATCATGTCTGCCTCTGCCTCTTGTGTCCCCATGACAGCATGCATGAGCAATGCACTCAACCCGAAGTGTAGGAATCGTATTAGTCAGGCTCCGATAGCAGTTGTTGAGTGTTGTAAGGTCAGTGTTTGCGTGCGGATATATATGTAGGCAGTTGTTTCCTACCGAATGGATCTCCAGTTTTTTGATTGATTGGTGCTGTGGAACGTTTGAGCAGTCTGATGATGTGATCTTCAGCAGGTGTCTTATTGCCTCGTTGCCATGGAGATAATGTAAGCATCTCATAACTCCACAGGCAGAAAGGCACCCAGTGAGTTAAAACATGTAATGTGTGTTAGTGTTAGATTGAGTGTTCGGTTGAGTGGGTTAATGTTAGAAAGAGTGTTGGAATGGGTGTGTTAGTGTGAGAGAGAGAGTGTTAGTGTGAGAGAGAGAGTGTGTTAGTGTGAGAGAGAGTGTGTTAGTGTAAGAGAGAGTGTTAGTGTGAGAGAGAGAGTGTGTTAGTGTGAGAGAGAGAGTGTTAGTGTGAGAGAGAGAGTGTGTTAGTGTGAGAGAGAGTGTGTTAGTGTAAGAGAGAGTGTTAGTGTGAGAGAGAGAGTGTGTTAGTGTTAGAGAGAGTGTGTTAGTGTGTGAGAGAGAGAGTGTGTTAGTGTAAGAGAGAGTGTTAGAGAGAGTGTTAGAGAGAGTGTTAGAGAGAGAGTGTTAGAGAGAGAGTGTTAGAGAGAGAGTGTTAGAGAGAGAGTGTTAGAGAGAGTGTGTTAGAGAGAGTGTGTTAGAGAGAGTGTGTTAGAGAGAGTGTGTTAGAGAGAGTGTGTTAGTGAGAGTGTGTTAGTGTTAGAGAGAGTGTGTTAGTGTAAGAGAGAGTGTGTTAGTGTGTGAGAGAGAGAGTGTGTTAGTGTAAGAGAGAGTGTTAGAGAGAGTGTGTTAGTGTAAGAGAGAGTGTTAGAGAGAGTGTGTTAGAGAGAGTGTGTTAGTGTAAGAGAGAGTGTGTTAGTGTTAGAGAGAGTGTCGGAATGGGTGGGGTATCGTGGCCGGTCCACAGCAGAGCAGATCATTTTTCTCATGTAAGAGAGAGTGTTAGAGAGAGTGTGTTAGTGTGAGAGAGAGAGTGTTAGTGTGAGAGAGAGAGTGTGTTAGTGTGAGAGAGAGTGTTAGTGTGAGAGAGAGAGTGTGTTAGTGTTAGAGAGAGTGTGTTAGTGTGTGAGAGAGAGAGTGTGTTAGTGTAAGAGAGAGTGTTAGAGAGAGTGTTAGAGAGAGTGTTAGAGAGAGAGTGTTAGAGAGAGAGTGTTAGAGAGAGAGTGTTAGAGAGAGTGTGTTAGAGAGAGTGTGTTAGAGAGAGTGTGTTAGAGAGAGTGTGTTAGAGAGAGTGTGTTAGAGAGAGTGTGTTAGTGAGAGTGTGTTAGTGTTAGAGAGAGTGTGTTAGTGTAAGAGAGAGTGTGTTAGTGTGTGAGAGAGAGAGTGTGTTAGTGTAAGAGAGAGTGTTAGAGAGAGTGTGTTAGTGTAAGAGAGAGTGTTAGAGAGAGTGTGTTAGTGTAAGAGAGAGTGTTAGAGAGAGTGTGTTAGAGAGAGTGTGTTAGTGTAAGAGAGAGTGTGTTAGTGTTAGAGAGTGTGTCGGAATGGGTGGGGTATCGTGGCCAGTCCACAGCAGAGCAGATCATTTTTCTCATCGCTCTTTCAGCCACAGTCATGCTGCACAATTTACTAAATTAAAAACCCAGACAGAAGATAATCCACCAACAATCAATTGTCTGTCTGTCTGTCGCTCTCTCCCCTCACCCCCACCCCCGCCCCCCTCCCTTAAGCATGTCTTTGTTATTAATGTAATGCTGTAAGCCTTGCTGGTCGGAGCTTGTGACGTGTTTTATTGGTGTAATTGTGTGAGATAGATAGTTAGTGTTAAAGCCCTCTCTCTCTCTATCTGCCCCCCTGCCCCCCCCCCCCCCCCCCCCCCCTCAGGTCTCCGGATGCGGACGGCCCCCCCCCAGCGTTGCCCCCCAAGCAGTCTCGCAGGAGTCAGCTGAGCCGCTCGCCCTCCCAGCAGGACCTGGACAACAACCACGTCAACGAGCTCTACGACACACCCGCGCCCTCCGACAAGAGCATGGTGAGCCGAGTAACACACACACACACACCACACACACACACACACACAGCCATGCCCTCTGACAAGACTATGGTGAGGGATCCGGCTGCACTCATCACAACTACCACAGACAGATCATTTACTGAAACCAGTGAAAGTAATAGAGACTATTGATGGTTAGTTAAAAGGTTTTTGTGTGTGTGTGTGTGTGTGTCTGTGTGTGTGTGTGTGTGTGTGTGTGTGTGTGTGTGTGTGTGTGTGTGTGTGTGTGTGTGTGTGTGTGTGTGTGTGTCTCCAGCTGAACGGAGTGGTTCCTCATGACAACCTAGTCTTGATTAAGATGAGGCCGGACGAACACGGGAGATTCGGGTTCAACGTCAAGGTGTGTGTCCTGGTGATTTGGGAACCCTGTCCTACACATGACATGTAACGTGGCTATAGTGTCTGTCTGGCTATTTATAACACACTCCTCTCTCTCTCTCTCTCTCTCTCTCTCTCTCTCTCCCCCTTCATCCTCATCTCTCTTTTCTTCTCTCCTCTTCTGTCTATCCTCCCCTCCTCTCTCTCCTTCTCTCCCCTCCTCTCTCTCCTCTCCTTCTCTCTCTCTTTCTCTCTCTTCCTCTCCTGTCTCTCTCTCTCCTCCTCTCCTCTCTCTCCCTCTCTCTCACTCTTTCTCTGTCTCTCCTCCCCTCCTCTCTCTCTCTCTTTCTTTCTCTCTCTCATCCTGTCTCTCTCTCTCTCTCTCCTCCTCTCTCCTTCTCTCTCTCTCTCTTCCTGTCTCCCTCTCCTGCAGGGCGGTTCGGATCAGAAGATGCCCATCATCGTGTCGCGGGTCGCCCCTGGAACCTCGGTGGGTACCTAGCGCCTGTAACCGCGGAAACGGCAGTGGCAGGGCCTTACCTACACAATCTCTCCTCTCTCTAGCATTCTTACTTGCCCTCTCTCGCACGCACTATTTCTCCCTCTCTCTTTTTCTCTCTCTTTCTCCGTCTCGCTCTTGTGCTCACTTTCCCATCCCCTCTCCCTCTCTGTCTCTCTTTCATCCTCTCTCTCTCTCTCGTTTACCTAACTCTCTTTCTCTCCTCCCCTTTCTCTCCCTCCTTCCTGCGTGTTTTCTCCCTCTCTCCCTCTCTCTCTTCTCCGGGTGACGGGCCTCAGCAGGCAGTGCTGGAAAGGTCTTGTTTTGTTGACACACACTCCCCTGTGAGAGTCATAAATATTGGCCCTTGCTGCTGGCAGGGGAAACACACAGCAGAGGGGGAAACTCTGCACCCTACAGGTAGAGATGTGCACAGCAGGCCCTGCTGGATAGGCTTTTTTGTAGAGCTGTGAAAAATAACGCGTTAACGCGTTATGATTAAATTACATGATTAATTAGTTAATTTTTTTAACGAATGCGCAAAATGAGCTTCCAATATACACACAATTCCGCCCAATCTTCATTAGTCGCCGCTGTAATGGGAAGTTCGTTCCAAAAAACAAAGATGGAACATTCAATAAAACCAAAGTGATATGCACACTCTGCGGGAAAGTACCACCTCAACGCGATGCATGCGTTGGTCGGCGAGGGGAGTTAAAGTGGAATGCGCCAAAACACCCTCAACAACTTAGGCCCCTCATTAGGTCTGCCTGTGACAAGTTGACTAGCACAGTTGCCAAATGGATTGCAAAAAGCTGTAGACCGATTAATGTTGTTGAGGACACGGGGGGCTCACCGAAGTTTTGCGAGTGGCAACGCATTAAAGCACGGCAAAGACGCACAATAATGACAAAAATCCACGAGCTGTATGAAGCTGAAAAGAAACAAAAGGAAAATGACTTGGCTGCTACGAAACATCAGGCGCTGACAGGGGATCACTGGACCTCTGTGAGTAACGATAACTACCTGGGTGTAACTGCACATCTAATCACCGACGAATGGAAGTTAAAGTCGTTTACACTAACGTGCATGAAAACAGAAGAGCGCCACTTTGCAGAGGCATGTGCACAACAGTTCCAAACTGTTGCAAGCAACTGGGCAATTGAGGACAAAACGACCACTATAGGGACAGACAGTGCATGTAATATGATAGCCGCGGCTAGACTACTGTAAAAGGGCATTTAGAGGCATTAGATTGTGTCATGGTGAGGTTAATGGTTGTTTGACAAAAAAGAGAAAAATGTTCAACCATCCTATAAAAACAATGACTAAGAAGCCCAAATAATTTCTGTTTGATTTAAAAAGATTTTTTTTTTTTTTTTTTATTCAACCATACAATGGCTAAGAAGCCCAAATTCTGTTTAGGATGAAGATTATATTAATGTTCCATATGGAATAGCAAAGATAACTGCTAAAGAACTCCTGAGTTGCAGCACCATTGTTTTTTTTTATGAGTAAAAAAAGAAAACATGTTAAACGTATATATCCGTCTTTTGTCATAAATCTTTTTGTTCTCACAAAAATATACCGAGAAAATCGGTAATATGTGATAAATCATGATTAATCCACAGAAACCTGTGATTTAATTTGATTACATTTTTTTTATCATTTCACAGCCCTACTTTTTTGTCATAATGAAAATGATTATAATAGATATTATTTGGCATTGGCCTTATTATGGCTTTCATTGACTTGGAAGGGGAGATGTGGTGCTTTATTTTAATTCTTCTCAGAAACAACCTTTAGGTACGCAAGGACATGTAAGGATAAAGTAAGACTTTTTCAGTGAAGGTTGGAAGGGACCTGCACCTATTTCCTCTGAGTTGTTCTTTGGGTTTAGACTGAATGTGTTTTGACCTCTGGTTGACCCCCCCCCCCCCCCCCCCGTGCAGGCGGACCTGTGCGTGCCGCGGCTCAACGAGGGGGACCAGGTGGTTCTGATAAACGGCCGGGACATCTCGGACCACTCGCACGACCAGGTGGTCCTGTTCATCAAGGCCAGCTGCGAGGGCAACGCCGGGGAACTCGTCCTGCTAGTGCGCCCCAACGGTGAGCTCCGCACCTGGCCCGCTGCATGCTGGGATAGCATAGGGGGGGGGGGGGGGTGTATTTCTACACAGGCCTAAGTTAGTGCAGTGCCCTATGAGCTACAAGAATACATTTCTGCAGGCTACAGGAGACCCGGGCTGGTGGGGACTGTCATGATGTGTGTGATCCAGCTTCCATATGCTAATCTGTGTCTGTGTGTCTGTGTGTGTGTTTTCAGCCATCTATGACGTGGTGGACGAGCGTCTGGACTCTGAGCCGGACTTCCAGTACATTCCGGAGCAGGCGAGTGGCGACCGATCAGCAATGGACCCCGAGGCCTGGAGGGGCTCCATGCACCAGCTCAGAGAAGGACTGATCACCGGAGGAGTGCTTGCACAGTTTGACGTGAGTGTGTACACACACACACACACACACACACACACACACACACACACACACAGCTCAGAGAAGGACTGATCACCGGAGGAGTGCTTGCACAGTTTGACGTGAGTGTACACACACACACACACACACACACACACACACAGCTCAGAGAAGGACTGATCACCGGAGGAGTGCTTGCACAGTTTGACGTGAGTGTATACACACACACACACACACACACACACACACACACACACACACACACACACACACACACACACACACACACACACAGCTCAGAGAGTACACACACACACACAGCTCAGAGAGTATACAGACACACACACACACACATTATGTTATGATGAGTTATGCTTGCACACTTAATTGTGAGTAGAGCCGTGTGAAGTAGTTACTGTAAACACACAGTGTGTGTGTGCAGTGCAGAAGTGCATACTCGACACATCTGTCATACACACACATGAAAGAGTGCACCACGCCCACATGCTGCAGAGCATGCACGCACGCACACACACACCTACTCACTCATTCACACGCAACTATACACAAACTCATACCACTACGCACACACACACTCTCACTCTGTGGAGACTGAATATACCACAGGTCATGCACAAAGCCTACTAGCAAAACCAGCCCTGCTGAACAGTAAGGCAAAGGTGAAGCAGACCAGCACAGGCCAACATTAGAGGGCAGTAATAATGAGAAACATGATCAACATTAGAGGGCAGTAATAATGAGAAACATGATCAACATTAGAGGGCAGTATTAATGAGTAACATGATCAACATTAGAGGGCAGTATTAATGAGTAACATGATCAACATTAGGGCAGTATTAATGAGTAACATGATCAACATTAGAGGGCAGTATTAATGAGTAACATGATCAACATTAGGGGCAGTATTAATGAGAAACATGATCAACATTAGAGGGCAGTATTAATGAGTAACATGATCAACATTAGAGGGCAGTATTAATGAGAAACATGATCAACATTAGAGGCAGTATTAATGAGTAACATGACCAGCACAGGCCAACATTAGAGGGCAGTATTAATGAGTAACATGATCAACATTAGAGGGCAGTATTAATGAGAAACATGGTCAGCACAGGCCAACATTAGGGGCAGTATTAATGAGTAACATGATCAACATTAGGGGCAGTATTAATGAGAAACATGGTCAGCACAGGCCAACATTAGAGGGCAGTATTAATGAGTAACATGATCAACATTAGGGGCAGTATTAATGAGTAACATGGGCTTCATTTCATTCATGCAGCGTGGCTCAAGAAAGAGTCTGGACCGTGAGCAGCTGAAGCCCTGGTGCTGCGTCCCTTTATTTGGGACGGGTTTCATTCCTCCTGCAGCCCCTTTAGAGGTCAGAAGAGCGGGTTTCATTCCTCTTCTTTAGAGGTCAGAAGAGCGGGTTTCATTCCTCTGCAGCCTCTTTAGAGGTCAGAAGAGCGGGTTTCATTCCTCTGCAGCCTCTTTAGAGGTCAGAAGAGCGGGTTTCATTCCTCTTCTTTAGAGGTCAGAAGAGCGGGTTTCATTCCTCTGCAGCCTCTTTAGAGGTCAGAAGAGCGGGTTTCATTCCTCTGCAGCCTCTTTAGAGGTCAGAAGAGCGGGTTTCATTCCTCTTCTTTAGAGGTCAGAAGAGCGGGTTTCATTCCTCTGCAGCCTCTTTAGAGGTCAGAAGAGCGGGTTTCATTCCTCTTCTTTAGAGACCAGAAGAGTGGGTTTCATTCCTCCTGCAGCCTCTTTAGAGGTCAGAAGAGCCGGTTTCATTCCTCTTCTTTAGAGACCAGAAGAGCGGGTTTCATTCCTCCTCTTTAGAGGTCAGAAGAGCCGGTTTCATTCCTCTTCTTTAGAGACCAGAAGAGCCGGTTTCATTCCTCCTCTTTAGAGATCAGAAGAGCCGGTTTCATTCCTCCTCTTTAGAGATCAGAAGAGGGCTGGGGAGGTTAATGAGCTGCAGGTCGCGGTCACGTCCGATTGCTTCCTGTTATTCATCTTCAAGCCCCAGCCACTTCCTGTTTACAGGGGTGTGAGGAGTTACTAGAGTTACTAGACTGTGGTTTGACACGCACACACACACACACACACACACACACACACACACACACACACACAGAGACAAACCACTGACGTGTCCTTAATCACCGTCTACCTGACTTTGTGGGTGTGTGAGTGTCACCAATATCATCTCAAGAATTTCCATGGAACAGTTTGAAAGTGTGTTTGTTCCTCCCACTGTCTAGGTTTTGGTAGGTTTTGACCGTTAACGTATGGCACACACACACACACACACACACACACACACACTCACACACAAAATCAGAATTTAAAGATTGAAATGTTTCTTCTCTTCTTCTGTTTTGCAGCAACTGTACCGGAAGCGGCCTGGAATGACCATGTGTTGTGCCAAATTACCTCAGAACATCTCCAAAAACAGATACAGGGACATATCTCCATGTGAGTGCTTTACCCTTCACCAATACATACCCGTCATCAGAGCTGCCTGTCTGTCTGCCTGTCTGTCTGCCTGTCTGTCTGCCTGTCTGTCTGCCGGTCTGTCTGTCTGTCTGTCTGTCTGTCTGTCTGTTTCCCTTTTCTCTCTCTCTCTCTCTCTCTCTCTCTCTCTCTCTCTCTCCCTCCCTCTATGTCTGTCTGTCTCTCTTTCTGTCTGTCGGTGTCTGTCTGTCTCTCTCTCTCTCTCTCTCTCTCTCTCTCTCTCTCTCTCTCTCTCTCTCTCTCTGTCGGTCTGTCTCTCTCTCCCTTTTGTCTCTCTCTTTCTGTCTGTCTCTTTTCTCTCTCCCTCTATCTCTGTCTGTCTCTCTATATCTGTATGTCTCTCTGTCTCTGTCTCTCTCTCTGTCTTTCTTTTCAATGCAGTTCAATTTAATATGCTTTATTAGACAATAGTGTTCATAGAGCATAGAAAACCTATCGAAGCATTGAAAATAGTGAAATATAGAATATGAAACATGTGGTAAAATACACACACACACACACTCACACTCACACTCTGACACACACACTCCCTCACACCCTCACACACACACACACACACACACACACACACACACACACACACACACACACACACACACACACACACACAGTCACTCCCTCACTCTTTTTACTTACATTGTTACTTGTACTTTTGTTCATGTACATATACAGAAACAAAGGAAAGAAAATGAACAGAAGAGATGGAGTAAGCAGGCAGACGAGGGGCTGAGGATAGGGTTGTTGGGTGGGGATAGCAGACAGGCGAGGGGCTGAGGAGTGTGTGTGTGTGTGTGTGTGTGTGTGTGCATGTGTGAGGGTTGTTGGGTGGGGATAGTAGGGTTATGATTAGGGGATGTTTAGCAGGTGCTGGTATCTTCTCCCAAAACGATGACGAGTTTTTCCTGCCGTTCCAATGTTTTGTTGTTAAACACATCAAGGTAGTAATGTCTTTGAAGGGAGTACTTATTGCAGTGAGGTAGTGATGTCTTTGAAGGGAGTACTTATTGCAGTGAGGTAGTGATGTCTTTGAAGGGAGTACTTATTGCAGTGAGGTAGTGATGTCTTTGAAGGGAGTACTTATTGCAGTGAGGTAGTGATGTCTTTGAAGGGAGTACTTATTGCAGTGAGTTAGTGATGTCTTTGAAGGGAGTACTTATTGCAGTGAGTTAGTGATGTCTTTGAAGGGAGTACTTATTTCCGTGTAGAATAAAGTGCTCCTCTGTCTCTACCTCCCCTGACATACAGTGACCACATACCCTTTGCTCTTTGGGTAACCATGATTGTTTGTGTCTGCCTTTCTCTATGGCCAGACTGTGGTCACTCAGACTATGCTTGGTGAGGATCCATCTCTTTGTATCTGAGACAGTGTAGAGACTCTTTTCTTTCTTTCTTTCTTTCTTTCTTTCTTTCTCTCTCTCTCTCTCTTTTTCTCCCTCTCGCTTTCTCTCTTGGCTGCCCATCTATCTCATGTTTACACACACTCACACTCACACTCACACTCTCACACACACACACACACACTCACACTCACACTCACACACACAAACTCTCTTTTTCAGCCTTGTTCTCTTATGTGAAAAACCTGCCACCTTCCCTCACTGAACGTGTTTGTTTGTTTGTTTGTTTGTTTGTTTGTCTGCTTGTGTGTGTGCAGATGATGCCACACGGGTCACCCTGAAAAGTACAGAGGACTACATCAACGCCAACTACATAAACGTGAGTCTCCGCTCTTTCCACACCACTACCACTTCTCTAAATACACACACACACACACACACACACACACACACACACACACACACACACACACACACACACACACACACACACACACACCACATCTCCCTCACACACATCTGCATGGCCGTCTGCATATACATGCCCCCCCTTTCACCTGTACACACACACACACACACACTCTTTCACGTGGCTGCACACACTCTCCTACAGACCCACACACCTCATGAAGCACAAAAGGGTCACACCTGCGCAAGAGATGTACTTTTGAGATGTTTCATCTGTTCTGTTTGCCTTTCTTTTTCACCCCATCTCTCTCTCTCTCTCTCTCTCTCTCTCTCTCTCTCTCTCCCTCTCTCCCTCTCTCTGCTCTTTGATGTTCTCGCTGTTCCTGTTTTCTCTCTCTCTCTCTCTCTCTCTCTCTCTCTCTCTCTCTCTCTCTCTCTCTCTCTCTCTCTCTGCTCTTTGATGTTCTCTCTGTTCCTGTTTGTTCTCTCTCTCTCTCCTGCCCTCTCTCGCTCTCGCTCTCTCTCTCTCTCTCTCTCTCTCTCTCTCTCTCTCTCTCTCTCTCCTGCCCTCTATCGCTCCCTCCCCCAGATGGAGATCCCTGCGTCGGGGCTGATAAACCGCTACATCGCGTGCCAGGGCCCCCTGCCCAACACATGCAGCCACTTCTGGCAGATGAGCTGGGAGCAGGGATCCTCTATGGTGGTCATGCTCACCACACAGGTGGAGCGAGGCCGGGTGAGCGCCACACACACACACACACACACACACACACACACACACACCACATACACACACACACACACACACACCACATACACACACACACACACACACACACACACACAACACATACACACACACACACACATCACACCACATACACATACACATACACACACACACACACACACACACACACACACACACACACACACACACACACACACACACACACAGATGAGCTGGGAGCAGGGATCCTCTATGGTGGTCATGCTCACCACACAGGTGGAGCGAGGCCGGGTGAGCGCCCCCCCCCCCCCACACACACACACACACACACACACACCACATACACACACACACACACACACACCACACTACACATACACCACACACACACACACACACACACCACACACAGACATTTCATTGTCCAAACAATTCAGTACAGCTTTCTTAAATGTATCATCCAATGATATCTTGGTACCACAATCTGCTATGTGATGGCTAATTTTGCTCGCTCTGTGTGTGTGTGTGTGTGTGTGTGTGTGTGTGTGTGTGTGTGTGTGTGTGTGTGTGTGTGTGTGTGTGTGTGTGTGTGTGTGTGTGTGTGTGTGTGTGTGTGTGTGTGTGTGTGTGTACCCCCACAGGTCAAGTGTCATCAGTACTGGCCGAATCCTTCCTATAGCGGTACCTACGGCTGTTACCAGCTCAGCTGTTTGTCTGAGGAGGGAAACGGCGCTTACACCGTCAGGGAGATGACCCTCTCCAACACGGAGGTGAGTTAACACGGCGAGACTTAACACTACTGGAGGTTGTATTTTATTTTTTATTTATTTATTTATTTAGCAGATGCTTTTATCCAGAGCAACTTACAAGGTATACACATTTTTTACATTTACACTGATGGCACACTGCACATCGGGAGCAATTAGGGGTTCAGTGTCTTGCTCAAGGACGCTTCGACAGGGAATCGAACTAGCAACCTTCTGATTACTAAACGACTGACGACTTCTCTACCTCCTGTGTACCACTGTCGCCTACCTGGTTGCAGTCGGGTGAGGTTGCCCAGTCGGGTGAGGTTGCCCGTAGGGTAAACACTGACACTGTTCAGTCGGGTGAGGTTGCCCATGGGGTTAAAACTGGCACTGTTCAGTCGGGTGAGGTTGCCCGTAGGGTTAACACTGTGCAGTCGGGTGAGGTTGCCCGTAGTGTTAACACTGACACTGTGCAGTCGGGTGAGGTTGCCCATGCTCGTAGGGTTAACACTGGCACTGTGCAGTCGGGTGAGGTTGCCCAGTCGGGTGAGGTTGCCCATGGGGTTAACACTGGCACTGTGCAGTCGGGTGAGGTTGCCCATGGGGTTAACACTGGCACTGTGCAGTCGGGTGAGGTTGCCCAGTCGGGTGAGGTTGCCCATAGGGTTAACACTGGCACTGTTCAGTCGGGTGAGGTTGCCCATGGGGTTAACACTGGCACTGTTCAGTCGGGTGAGGTTGCTCGTAGGGTTAACACTGACACTGTGCAGTCGGGTGAGGTTGCCCATGCTCGTAGGGTTAACACTGGCACTGTGCAGTCGGGTGAGGTTGCCCATGCTCGTAGGGTTAACACTGGCACTGTGCAGTCGGGTGAGGTTGCCCATGCTCGTAGGGTTAACACTGGCACTGTGCAGTCAGGTGAGGTTGCCCAGTCGGGTGAGGTTGCCCATGGGGTTAACACTGACACTGTGCAGTCGGGTGAGGTTGCCCATGGGGTTAACACTGTGCAGTCGGGGTGAGGTTGCCCGTAGGGTTAACACTGACACTGTGCAGTCGGGTGAGGTTGCCCATGGGGGATAGAGCATACCTGCCAACACTCCTGATTTTCCCGGGAGTCTCCATATTTGTAGCCCTTTCTCCCGCTGTGCTCCTGATTGGTTGTGTCTCCCGCTGATCTCCCAATTTCACGGTGATCCAAATCAAATGGGTGTTTCTCTCTCTCTGTGTGTGTGTGTGTGTGTGTGTGTGTGTGTGTGTGTGTGTGTGCAAAAGCCCCTGCCTGCCGTGCGTCACTCGAGCCCCCCCCCCCCCCCCCCCCCTCCATCCTGCTCCCCAGGCCGCTGATAATGGATGAAACGGCTCCAAAAAGATACAACATGCTTCTGAATTTCAGTCCGCTTGGTGCGATACCTTCCTTTTTTTTTAACCGCTACACACGTCAGCAAACACCGTGCGCTGTGTAATATATGTCACGACGGACTAGTCTAGGGCGCGGTGTTAAGGGGAGGCCGTTTGCCTGAACACTGAAAACCCAAAAGAATCTCCCTCTTGTCCACGAGAGAAGGCTCTGTGCTGTTCCCTCTTGTCCACGAGAGAAGGCTCTGTGCTGTTCCCTCTTGTCCACGAGAGAAGGCTCTGTGCTGTTCCCTCTTGTCCACGAGAGAAGGCTCTGTGCTGTTCCCTCTTGTCCACGAGAGAAGGCTCTGTGCTGTTCCCTCTTGTCCACGAGAGAAGGCACTGTGCTGTTCCCTCTTGTCCACGAGAGAAGGCACTGTGCTGTTCCCTCTTGTCCACGAGAGAAGGCACTGTGCTGTTCCCTCTTGTCCACGAGAGAAGGCTCTGTGCTGTTCCCTCTTGTCCACGAGAGAAGGCTCTGTGCTGTTCCCTCTTGTCCACGAGAGAAGGCTCTGTGCTGTTCCCTCTTGTCCACGAGAGAAGGCTCTGTGCTGTTCCCTCTTGTCCACGAGAGAAGGCACTGTGCTGTTCCCTCTTGTCCACGAGAGAAGGCTCTGTGCTGTTCCCTCTTGTCCACGAGAGAAGGCTCTGTGCTGTTCCCTCTTGTCCACGAGAGAAGGCTCTGTGCTGTTCAACTGCACAACATGCTGAATGAGGGGGTGCCTATAATCACAACATGGTTTTGGCAGTCTGGGTTTAACACTGACACTGTGCAGTGAGCCGAGTCTGGGTTTAACACTGACACTGTGCAGTGAGCCGAGTCTGGGTTTAACACTGACACTCTGCAGTGAGCTGAGTCTGGGTTTAACACTGACACTCTGCAGTGAGCTGAGTCTGGGTTTAACACTGACACTCTGCAGTGAGCTGAGTCTGGGTTTAACACTGAGCTGACTCTGGGTTTAACACTGAGCTTGGATTAACACTTGCCAGAGGAGTGAGCTGAGATTCTGTCCGCAGGTTTAAGTGGGCACCATGTGGTGAAGTGCCTTGACTGTATTTTCCAGACAATTAACAGCACTGTATATCAACTGCATTACAGTATTTTAGGTAAACCCATGTTTTGACCGCAACCGTGTACAAATCACGGTTTATTCAATGTCACATGGGGGAATGTATACACGGCGGTTAGTAGTTGGGGATGAGGTATTAGCATTTGAGGGCAGGTCTGGATGGGTGTGTGGAGTGTTGTATTGCGTTACTGCTGTGATGGACCTGTTACTGCTGTGACGGACCTGTTTTAGGGATGTGGGACGTGTTGTGACGTGTTGTGACGTGTTGTGACGTGTTGTGACGTGTTGTGACGTGTTGGGACGTGTTGGGACGTGTTGTGACGTGTTGTGACGTGTTGGGACATGTTGTGACGTGTTGGGACATGTTGGGACATGTTGTGACATCTGTGGTGGTGTGACGTGGCAGAGGTGAGTTAAGTCTCCGTCCCTCTGGTGCCGTTCTCCTCAGACCCAGGAAGAGCGGCCGCTGACCCAGCTGCAGTACATGGCGTGGCCAGACCACGGCGTCCCCGACGACTCCACCGACTTCCTGGACTTTGTGGCTCTGGTGCGCAGCAAGAGGGAGGGCAAGGACGAGCCGGTGGTGGTACACTGCAGGTAGGTCTCTCTCTCTGTCTCTCTCTCTGTCTCTCTCGCGCTCTCTCTCTCGCTTTCTCTCTCTGTCTCTCTTTGTCTCTCTCGCTCTCTTTCTTTGTCTCTCTCTCTCTCTCTCTCTCTCTTTGTCTCTCTCTCTCTCGCTTTCTCTCTCTGTCTCTCTCTCTCGCTTTCTCTCTGTCTCTCTTTGTCTCTCTCTCTGTCTCTCTCACTCTCTTTCTTTGTCTCTCTCGCTCTCTCTCTGTCTTTCTCTCGCTCTCTCTCTGTCTGTCTCTCTCTCTGTCTCGCACTCTCTGTCTCTCTTTCGCTCTCTCTTTCTTTCTCTTCCAAATCTCTCTTGCTCTTTTTCTTTCATTCAGTTTCTGTCTCTCCCTCTATCTGTTTTGCTCTATTTCTCTGACTCTTTGTCTGTCTGTTCTCTTTTTCTGTTGCGGTCTTGCTCTTCCTCTCTCTCTCTCTCTCTCTCTCTCTCTCTCTCTCTCTCTCTCTCTCTCTGTCTCTCTCTCTCTCTCTGTCTCTCTCTGTCTCTCTCTCTCTCTCTCTCTCTCTCTCTCTCTCTATGACTCATGGTGGCGCTGGGAGATTTAAGGCAGCCCAGAGAGCTTCCTCATCTGCCAGGGGCATGAATGCAGCCAACCCCGCCACACATATCAGTCGTGCTAAATCAATATTTGATTCCCCTCTGCCATCTTCCTCTTGGTCTTCTTCTAAACCTTCTTTTCTTTTTAATGCCTTTCTTTCTCTGCCCCCTCCCCCATCTTCCTCCTCCTCCTCCTCCTCCTCATGCTCCTCCTCTGCAGCGCTGGCATTGGTCGAACCGGAGTTCTCATCACCATGGAAACAGCGATGTGTATGATCGAGAGCAATCAGCCTGTGTACCCATTAGACATCGTGAGGACAATGAGAGACCAGAGAGCCATGATGATTCAAACCCCAGTAAGTGTGTGTGTGTGTGTCTGTGTGTCTGTGTGTCTGTGTGTGTCTGTGTGTGTCTGTGTGTGTGTGTGTGTGTGTGTGTCTGTGTGTGATCCTTAAGGGCAATACGTGGAACTAATGCCCCCATGAAACAGCTTGTTAACACTGGAAATGTATTGGCTGATTGTGCAAATGTATATTTTATTCTGAGCCTCTGCCATTGAAGAGCAGCTCTGTTGATCCGCACACACAACACACACACAACACACACTTACACACACATATGCTGTAATGGCAGATTATGCAACCATGTCTATTGTATGACTTCACTGCACCCGTTGCCATGCCAACTCTAAAGCATCCTGGCAAAGCAGAGCTCACAGTCTCATCCTCAAGCTTTGCTGCTTGAACACAATTAGGTACAGATATATCCTCAGCTTGTCTTCCATCTGACTGTGACATACCACTCTCTTTCTCTCTCTCTCTCCCCCTCTCCCTCTCTGTCTCTCTCTCTCTCTCTCTCTCTCTCTCTCTCTCTCTCTCTCTCTCTCTCTCTCCCCTGCTTCAGAGTCAGTACAGGTTTGTGTGTGAGGCGATCCTGAAAGTGTACGAGGAGGGCCTGATGTCTCCGCCGCTGACCCCAGAAGAGGAGGAGGAGGAGGAGCCTGGAACGGTAGCGGACTAACGGCACCTGGGGGCGCCCCTGGAGCTGCGCTACCACTGACCTACCTGGAGCTCCCCCTGCTGGTCGCGGAGGGGGAGGACAGAGACTGGAACAGAGGGGGATAGAGGGAGGGGAGGAAAATACGAAACAAAACAAACAAAATCTAAGCACTGATGCACTTTATGTTAACAAGAGGAAAAAAAAAAGAAACAGTGATATCTGGAGATTCATGTTTAAAAAAAAAAAAAGGACAAAAAAATAAGTGGAGAACAATTACATAAGGTTGCATCATTTGGTCTTTTCTAGAATTAACAAGCTTTTCAGGGTGATGTTCAGTATGTGTGGATTTCGCTGTAGTGCCATGAATTAGGACAGGCCCTTTGAACAACACGGACGAGAACAATCTGAGAAGACGACACTTCACAGCTGCTCAAGCTCACAGCAGGCTGTCTATTTTAAAAGGATATTTATTCTATTTTATTTGTTTAAAAGAAGAAAAAGGCTATAGATTCTTTATTTGTTTATTTTTTTTCTCATGGTGACATTCTAAGTTGGGGAAATAAGGTTTATTTCTTTTAATTGTTTTTGTGATATTCAAATTTTTTATTTTTATTTTTTTTGGCGTTTCCTGCAACGCAGTGTTCACTTGTGTGATCCTTTGAACATGTGACCGCGTGATCATGTGACCGCATGATCATGTGATCGTGCGCGGTATGGGGGTCTCCGCTCTAAGGCCCTGAGCTGTTCTCGGCAGGGATGGTTGCCGAGGGCTGGTTGCCGAGCGATGGTTACCGTGCTACACAAACTGGATCCTCCTGGAACTGGACCAGAGACCTGTCTCCTGCCCCACATCCGCCTCATCATCACTCATCACCAGCCATACCTGCCGCTCTCTTCAGAGAGGCCACCACAATTCACCCATTACTTGGTGGGCCGTATATATGTGTGTGTGAGTGTGTGTGAGAGAGTGAGTGTGTGTGTGTGTGTGTGTGTGTGTGTGTGTGTGTGTGTGTGTGTGTGTGTGTGTGTGTGTGATAGCGCTAGCCTTTCAAGTGCTCATGTTTGTTTTTATGGTGTGAACATCCTGTGCCAGCCGCCTTTGACTCCAAGACTTTGCAGTTGATCCCCCCCACCCCACCCCACCCCACCCAAATTACCAGCAGAAACTGTAGATACACACGTGTGTGATTGTTTTGGGAGTTGTCCATGCATTTTGACACATTTGCTTTCAAAGTACACAAGCATAGAGAACAAGTACTAGGTTAAACCCATAATACTATAACAAAACCATACAGTCAGCAACAGCGGTATGACTTGGATTCTCGTGCCGTGACGCATGTGTACTGTAAACTTGTGAAAATGTCTCTTACGCTGCCAAGACCCCTTCACATGTGTCGGGCGTGCTCATAGGCTGCAGGCCTTCACATGTGTCGGCCGTGCTGATAGGCTGCTGGCCTTTACATGTGTCGACCGGTGCTGCCATCTTGCCATTTATTTTTATTATTATTATTGTTTTTGTTGTTTGTTTGTTTGTTTTGTACAGTGAGTTTGTGAGGTTATTCCATGCCACAGGATAACGATGACTTCACTCGATTTGTTCCCCCCCCCCCCCTAAATTTATCTAATTTATGTCTTTCTTAAAAAAAAAAAATTAAAAATACTTAAATTCTAAAGAGTCTTACATGACGGTGTGATCTGGTGTCCACGTTTTCTCAGTCAGACAGTGCTACACTCTCGTGGCACCTCTTCTCTGTCTCCCAGAGGGCACGTCCACATCCCTGACTCTCTTAAGGCCCGCTAAACCGGACTTGAGTTTCACACACACACACACACACACACACACACACACACACACACACACTCTTCAGCTGAAACACTGGCCTGAGTGGAAACGTATCACGGTGCGTTGGCGCTGGGGATGATCTCAGTTCTGCCGGCAGAGCTCCATCCTCGGGGGGGGTGGCGGAGGCCTCTAGAAGCCGAGTTCCTGTCATCTTTAGCTACTAGTATTATTATTATAATTTTTGTATTTTCTTTTCTTTTCTTTATTTGAACTGCATCAATCTCGCAAAACACGTACATGAGATGTATTACAAGTGAACAAGAGATACAATGACATGCAAATTAATAATTCAGATGACTTTTAAGGACATTGTCTCTCTCTTTATTTTTTTTGTCTCTTTATTCCTTTCTTTATTTTTTTTCTTTTATTTTTTTTTGATGGAGGCACGCAAGGAAGGACTGGGGCTTCCAGGACCAACATGTTTTTCATCCTCCTGAATGTTCTGCAGCAAGACTCACTGGGCTTGCCTAAGTGTTGTGATAGCTCCCGAGCGATAGATTTGCTATTGATATCATTTAGTGGGTCGGTTGGGGATATTTTTGTAAAAGAGACCCTTTTTCTGCTCCTCTGGAATGGATAGCACTTTGCAGCTGACTATGTAGACTGCAGCTCTACGTGAGAATTCATAGTTTGAGGGAAAGGGTTGGTTGGGTTGGGGGGGGGGTGTATGATTTTGAAATTTTATTTATCATTAAAAATGTGTGAAATAAAGACACCTGTAGGGGGAAATGTGATCTGCATAGTGTCACCTGTTAAATATCTGTAAATACCATGTTGTATATTAAAAAAATCTCCTGAAAAGAATATGTGTGGGTTTAAATGTTATTTTTTTATAAAGACCTTGACTGGGAAAAGTGGCCAAAAGACTAAACTTGAGGGCCTCAGCGAGAGAGTTGGGAAAGCCTTCACTGGCGAAAAGTGCTCTCCATTGGCTCAGAGGGAAGGCGTGGCAGTGGACAGGTTAACTGTGTTAATTGGCACAGGGGTATTTGAACTGGGTTGATTGGCACAGGGGTATTTGAACCGTGTTAATTGGCACAGGGGTATTTGAACTGTGTTCAATGGCACAGGGATGGATAACTCACTTTTTTTTTCCCCCTTTATTTTATTTTTTGCTAATGCCAGGTGACCACCTGCAAATACACAGTCATCAGGGTTGTAGTGATTTGATTTTTACATAATCATTTGGTTGAACTCTGGGATTCAATTTACAATGGTTGATTTTGGAGGTTTTGTTAAGTTGTGGACGGCTTTGCCAAAAGTTCGTTTGCTATATCACCCATGTGCTGATGATGAGACTACTGATAACAGTGAAAAGGGTATGATGCAGCCATCAACATTGATGCATTTGTTGTTTCTGCTTGAGGATGCAGAGGCTGCTTCCGTCGATAACAGTTGGCTGAGGAATCAATGTGGCCCTGATCTGGCCTGGGCTCCCCAGACCTGGACCACACGCCAGGACCAGAACTAGCAGCTATCAGTCATTTTTAGAAGCAGATGATTTGTTCAACTCGTGGTGTGACGAGCCTGAAGAGGATCCCTGTAGGCTTTTGGCCTCTTCCGTTATGACTGTTAGTGTCTGGACGTGAAACGAGCCTTCTGCACAGCTGTGCTCTTAATGCTTCAGTGGTGGCTTCTTTTGTAGGGGATCTATCTGCTGTTTGAGAACTGAGAGACGTGCAATAGCCTACACTATAGCAAGCGGCACGGGCAAACCCTTCACCAGAGTTGACTGCTGTACAGAAACTGAATGTAAGGATCCTGTGCATTAATGTACAGATCTTGTAGAATATATCAAGGAGTCACACTGTCTTGGCTTTTGAGGTTAAAATATTTTTTTTTATATTCTATACTCCTAGTGACAGGCAAGGGTGTCTCCTCACAAACTTCTATTGGGGGCTCATCCGCGAACTCTGAGGTGTCTGTGCAAATGTGTGTGTGGTCTAAATATGAGCAATATCATGTCAGTTAAGTGGCGATGTTCTGTGAGTAAAGTCTTTCGTTTCTGCTTTTACTCTGAGCTGGTTGACTTATTTTAGTCCGTCTGGATGATGACTGGTGTTGAATCACTGTTACTGTAGCCTAGGCCTCCTGCTTAGCCATACTGGTCTCCATTGGTGTGGTGTGTGTGCATGTTAGCAAATTCACTGGCTTCTCTTGGCTATATTCGACTATGCTGCAATATATATCTGCTTCGAAGGCAGTAGCAGTTGATATAAGGGTTTATATTCTTATCACTGGCAACACAGATGTAGGAACCAAAACGCGTTAAGAATGATAAGCCTTTCCATTAATTTCCAATGTGTACGCAGTGTATGTCTCTCAGTAACATGTCTTTACCCTTAAAGTTCAGTGCCTCTGGTCACAGGGGGACGGGTCATACATAGAGCAGAACACGCAGGAAGCCGTGCTCTGGTTACATCTCGTTTCACTGAAGCGAACTCTTAGAAGGGGGGTATTGTGTTCAGTTTAATGTACCATAAAGAGGGCCACACTTGGCTTCAACGTGATAATCGCTATGGCCCAGAGATGTGTTGTTAATGGTGTGCTAACACTGCTTTGCCAAGGGAGTATGCACCTCCCGTTTCTTGGTTCAGTTGATCAGAAAGGTTTTTTTTTTTTTTTTTTAAGTAGGTGGAAGAGAATCTCCCATATGCATTTACATAAAACTAATGATTGCTGACAAAAAATGGTACGTTTCAGCATTCCTCAGTCTATTTTTACAACTGAGTCAGACAGACGGCATAACAGACTAAGGGCATGCCCTCCCCTCTCGCCCAGTAGGCCGTGGGTCCCCACAGCAGCAGAAACAGAAGCTGCGGAGCTAACATGCACATCCAGGTCAGACCAGTGAACTGGAAACCGCAGCGGAGCCTCCTGCTCCCCGCTCGGCTTCACTGGCTGGGAACGTCGCATCCAGCATTGCGAGGAGAACTACAACAAAAGGGCCTCGAAGAACGGTTAGGAAAGAGTCCTGGGGTCAGGAGTTGCTGCATGTGAGAAATTTCGAACTTAAGCACTGTGAAAATGAATGAAAATGAAAGTGTCACTATTGTTACGTGGATTGCCCTATAATAAGACATACAAAAACACCTGCCACTTACCGAGGTCATAATCAGTGATGCCTGATTGCGCAAATGCTGATGTGGTCGTCCAGTTTTATTCATATGAAATAAACGGACAACTGGATAATAGATGGTCTTTGACTCTTGAAGACTATTACTCCGTTTTGGTCACCGATAATGTATGAGAGTGTATCCTTCATGCGGAAACTGAATGACGTATTAGCTTAAGCAATTAAGGGATATTTATTTAGAAAGCTTAATTCAGCGGCCAGAAGCATAGATTCATGATTTAAAGGGAGTTCAACGAGAGGGATTATTTCACATCCTCTCTGAAACTGTGTGCATGAACTAGGCTAATACAATCCGAAATCTGTTAGATACTGTCGGTTTTGAAAAAAAAAAAGCGGACCTTGGAAGCGCTGTTGGAGAAAATAGTGAGTCATGAATATTAGTGAGTAGTGAACTGCTGGAAAACAGCGGACAGCGCCATCTACTGGACTTTGGGTGCTGTTCTTGTCGTGTTCTTTTGTTCCCTCTGCTGTTTGGCAAAAAAAAATCGTAGGCCTATAGTTAATCATTAAATGCGTTGTGAGCAGGCCTACTTAAAAAAAATGATTTATTTTGCCATTTTAACACTACTATTCACCTTGGTTCAAATGGCTTGGAAGTCAGCCATTTGCTCTGCCAGTTCATAAATCATGAGAGCCGACTTGGTTCGAGCAATTACAGGCCTATTAGCATTTTACCCGTCACTTCCGAAATCGTAGAGAAATGTGTTGCTGACCACTCATCTCAACATTGAATCCAATGCAATTCGGGTTTCGAGCCAACCATTCCACTGAGACAGCAAGCTGCTTGTTCTTGGAGAGCATCAGACTAAAACGGACAAAGAAGGTGTTGTTGGGGCCATATTTTTAGACTTTTAGAAGGCATTGATACTGTCAGCCACCAAATAATCATCTGTAAACTAAAACATTTTTAATTCCACCTCTAATGTGCTGAATTGGATGAAGTCCTATCTTGCAGGCAGAGAGTTAAGTGTGCAAGGGAGTGTAGTGAAACACCACCCTTCCTGAGTAATACATGAGGTGTGTCCCAGGGATCCGTCCTGGGACCCCTCCTGGTCATGCTATTCATAACTGATTGCCATTGGTCTGCACAGGCTGTGAAGTTCAGATGTATACAGACGATACTGTCATTTATGTCCATGCAAAAACAGCAGCTGTCAAACTAAGTGTAACAATGAGAAGTGCACACAAATGGCTTGTTGATTCTCATCTGTTTCTCAGCGTTAAGAAGACAGTTGGCATGAGGTTTTTTTCTCCAAAGACACACTCTGCATCTGACTGTGATTGCGAACGCTGTGTGTCTGGAGAGATCATCCAAGGGGTCTCAATTTTAAAATATCTTAAGTATTATCCTTGATTCCACTTATCCCTAAAAAAAACAAGTGAAGAAAATAATGTAAAAAAAAAAAAATCAAACCTGGCTAATTTCAGATCGATAAGAAACTGCCTAACAACCTCAGCGCTGTTGAATGCAATGGTCATATATGAATGCAATGGTCATATATAATATGAATGCAATGGTCATATATAATATGAATGCAATGATCATGCCCCGCTCAACATACTGTATGACAAACTGGACTCAAGTAACACTGAAGCCCATTCTCTCTACGTTCAAGCAGGATTTCAAGGTGTCAAGACAGAAAACACTATTCTTACCCCCCCTGCAATATTCTTGGCAAATATGGCATCTTTCGCTGGGAAACTCTTGTGAAATACACCGATCACCTGCATGATGGTAAAGATCCTGAATGGCAAGGCTTCTCTTCGTCTTGACTCTTTCTTTAGAGCAGAAAAATTCAAACGACTGAGAGGGGAGCGCACAATCGCAGGTCCAGCACCTTCAGCCAATCATGCTTCTGACATGTAAGAACTCCTCCAACTGAAGTAAGGCACTGTTCCTCTGACCACACCTTCACTCGACATCTCAAGGCCTGGCTTCTGAACTGTCAGACACGTGAACATTTGGAATCTACATAGGACATTACTCATTTCATCATTAGCGTTGTTATTGTAGGAGCCATTTGGGTTCATGTTTTAATCTTGTGTGGGACACTAGATGGCGCTCCATTTTAATTGGGCTCACACCATATAGGTGTGAAAGTTCATGCAGGTATCAGGTGTTGCTTGACTGAGGGAGAGCACACACACCTTTTTGACCGCTTCATTTGTATTTGCAAAGGTCTGTTACATGTATATAAGATGCAAGTTTGGATGTATGGACATGCTTATGGATCGGATCTTACTGTGAGAAATAAAGTTTGCATAACCAAGAAAGAGAACGCAAAATTGGAACTTATTTTACATCTAACAAGCGCGTCAATTAAGTGCTCGGTCAGCAATCCCTCTGGGCTTAAAGTATAGACTTAGCCCATACAGTTATTATTACTGTCTTACCTGCTGCTAACTTGGCCTATGTCCCTTGCCCATTGCCAGTAGGGACAGCCTAGTGTGTCTTGGGTATATTTACATTTACATTTACATTTAGTCATTTAGCAGACGCTTTTGTCCAAAGCGACGTACAAGGGAGAGAACAGTCAAGCTAAGAGCAATAAAAAAAGCATGGTGTAACAATAAATACTACTTTACATGAGAATTAGAAAAACAACAACCTAGAAAAGAGGAAAAAGAAGTGCAGGAATGTAACTGCTGAAGTGCAAGTTAAGCGCTAGTCAGGTGCCAGTTAGGAGGGGAGGTGCTCTCTGAAGAGTTGGGTCTTCAAAAGCTTCTTGAAGGTAGAGAGGGACGCCCCTGCTCTGGTAGTACTAGGCAGTTCGTTCCACCAACTGTGGAATACCTACTGATATTTCATTAACAATCTGATATATGTTCTTTTCTAACGGTGTTTTACTGTCTTACTCTCCTATATGACAAAGCATCTCAACTAAGGACTCTGGTTGAACATCAGCCAACTGGTTAACACTGGCACATTTACAGAAGCGTTGATTGATGTGTGTTGTCCTCAGGAATGAAGAATGAGGTGGATGGCTTGCAGTATTGACAGCCTTGGCTTGTTGCAGTTCATCATTATCACCCGTGGCTTCCTTGTGAGCTTTTAATTAGTGTATACTGCCACCTCCTGGTCACAGAATGAATCACACCGCTGCCTTCTCCAGGGGGTTCACTAGTGAGACGGCTTTTCCTGCTGCAGTAGAAGACTCAATCAATCAATCAATCAATTTGTTTATTTGATCAAGAGGGACAGTGTACATTCATGAACATTAAGATGTAAATGCACCCAATTATAGCCAAAAGGCTAGTTTCCATTGGCAGTCCCCCTGCCAGAGTGAAAAAGGCTATACAACCTAAAAAAAGGCATTAACGTATATCAAACATAACATTGACAATAAATAAAAAAATTAAAAAATAATCATAACAATAATTCATCTCTCTGTGCTGAGAGAATGATAACTATGGACCAGAACAGGAAGCCACTTCTGTGAAATCAAACAGAATTGAACGGATATCTTTTCCTATTTCAGGTCTCCCTAAAGAAATCCTTTCCCCTCGCCCAGAGATGGGACTGTTGTGCCAACGTGCACTGCCTGGCAATGAATGGGCATTTAATGAATGAATCTGCCAACCAGGGGGCACAATCTGACAGAGAGAGCGATACTTCCATACTCATTATGCAACAGAAATGTACTAGCTCCTTAGCTTACATACTCATTATTCAACAGAAATGCACTAGCTCCTTAGCTTACATACTCATTATTCAACAGAAATGCACTAGTTCCTTTGCTTACATACTCATTATTCAACAGAAATGCACTAGTTCCTTTGCTTACATACTCATTATTCAACAGAAATGTACTAGTTCCTTTGCTTACATACTCATTATTCAACAGAAATGCACTAGCTCCTTAGCTTACATACTCATTATTCAACAGAAATGCACTAGCTCCTTAGCTTACATACTCATTATTCAACAGAAGTGTACTAGCTCCTTAGCTGCTCCTGATTTCATCTCTCATTTCATCTCTTGATTTGGTCTTTTTTGCTCTGCTATGGATTTTTAATCCCATTAGGTGATCCCATTGTTTTTGCATGAAAGGTGCTATATAAATAAAGTTTTATTATTATTATTATTATTATTATTATTAGAAATATCTCTTCTACATGTAGCTAAGGGATCAAGCAGTGCTTCATCCCACAGCCCCAGTAGAGCCTATAGTGTAGTGTGGTCATCTGAAATGCTATCTGAGCTCGTGAATGCTCCTGTGAAGGCTCCCTGTGTTAATGCCCTTCTCCTAAAGACCCGAGACTATCTCTAGACCGAGACCCCGAAAGCTTTAGCCTCAAAAAGGGTTCAGAGCTTTCATCACTGCTGTTGCCCCTAGCAACAAGCTGTAGAGGAGTGGAAGGATGGAGTCCTTTTCATCAGCACCAACTGCAGGGGAAGAGAGGAGCGCATCACACCCTGTGGATGCGCAACCAGAAGAGGCACAGACAAAGGACCCTAGTCTCCTCTCGAGCACCCTTGTGTCTGATTGCTCTATTGTGCCGAGTGAGGTGAGGAGAGCCGTGGAGGATTCCAATAACAGAGCCTCACTTCACCCCGCGCACAGACTGTTCCGGCTAACGAAGGCGGCGCTTTGTCACCTTTTAAATCACAGTCTGTGCGTCTAGTGAGTTGATTTCTGGGTTATTCCTCGGCATTCTGGGAGGTTGTCTGAAGGGTGCTTGTGACCGCGGCAGGCATGCTCTGGAGGAGGGCGAGCAGTTCTCAGAAATCTCTGCAAGAGGCGGCTCACATTCCAGCAACAGTCATGGGGATTCGGAGAGGACCGGCTGTTACCTAGCAACCCCACACTCACCTCCATGCAGAGTGGAGCTTTTTAGCGCGGCGTGTCTGTTTTCCCGGAGAGACGGCAGCACACGAGCTCTCTCCTCTGTCTGCTGACACTGATAATGCACACCGCTAACAGGAGCGCGCTTCCAGAGATGTGTGTACTCACTGCATGTGGCCTTATTAATGTGATGGTCATGTGTGTCCATGAAACAAGGATTGTCACATGAGATGTAACCAGAATCAGTGGCCATTTCAGAGAAAGTCTTTGCTATATGCGGTCCACTGAAAAGTAACGCACTGAATTTCAAATCAGTTGTACATCCACTTCATACTTCAGACTTTCCAAAGTTTGTGAGTGACATTGATACTGTTCTAGATAAGCAAGAATGTAATGTTCAGCGGCAGGTGAACTAACTTTACCAAACTGCATACAAATCCAATGATTAGCGCCTGCAACAGAACAGAGACAGCAAGAGGTCAGTGGGATATAGAGAGGAAAGACGATGCCGTGAAACAGGACACTGGCGGGGAAAAACACCAATAAGGCACCAAAACAGAGATCCACACCTCTGGCCCAGAACTGAATCTTCTATCCCAGAGCCATCATAGCACTTAACAATGCACAAAACTGACCTGTATTTGTCTCTCTGTTGTGTTATGTCTTGTGTTTTTATAGTGTAAATATGTACATATATATATATGTTCAATCTATATTTAAATTTTTTTTGTGTCTGAGCGCTGCTAACTTAATTTCGTTGTACTTGTGCAATGACAAATAAATATACTCTATTCTATTCTTCTGTACAGAAGATCAGTAGAACCCATTCATGCCTGATATGACCGTCTTCTCAGCTGTCATTAGTAAATAAGTATGCCAGTCTGTAGTTGATAGTTAGATCAAAAACGAACAATAAAACACCACTTTATTTCACTTCTGTCATTCGGGGGCCGCCCGGCGGCAGTCTTGGTGGCTGTGTCTTGCTTTCATGTTTGTTAGAATTGAAGGGACTTTAAACAGTGTTTCCAGAGTCACATATGGTGTGTTTTAATACAGGGCAGCCAGAATATATACAGTACCAGTTAAACGTTTGGACACACCTTTAATTTTTTGGAGAAGTGTTTTCTTTACTTTTATTATTTTCTACATGGTTGATGTTTGTTTACAACATCATTCCATATGTGTTCTTTCGTAGTTAAAATGTATTCAGTATTAACCTACAATGTAGAACATAATAAAAGTAAAGAAAACACTTCTAAAAAAAAATCAAGGTGTGTCCAAACTTTTGACTGGTACTGTATGTGTAGTGTGCATGCCACATTTCCCCCGAAGATCACCGGTAAATAATGACATTGTCAAAGGATTTGGACATTTGGACCTTGGGTTTTGGAATATGTGACAAAACTGACTAGGCATGGGCTGATAATCTGTTTTGGTCTCTTGGTGTGATTCTTTAAGTTAATGTGGTGATAAAGAATCACACCAAGAGACCAAAACAGTTTATCACCACATTAACTTAAAGAATCACACCAAGAGACCAAAACAGTTTAAGTTAATGTGGTGATAAACTGTTTTGGTCTCTTGGTGTGATTCTTTAAGTTAATGTGGTGATAAACTGTTTTGGTCTCTTGGTGTGATTCTTTAAGTTCATGGGGTGAATTTCATATCACTTTGATCCTATTCATTTATTTACACTGTTCAGTTCATCAATGTCAGTTTTAAATATTCATGGTGGATTAACAAATTCAGGCTTTGTGACATTCAAATAACTGTACAGTTGTACATTTGCTAATAAAATTACATTTTAATAGCCGGATTTCCTTGATCACTCAATAACAATATGGAAATTATGAACCAACAAGTACTGACTGCATATTACACTTCAAGGTTAAACACAGCAAAGTAGTTTGCAATATATGAAATATTATCAGATCACTGAAATGTCTTTTTGGCCTTTATGGTGTAAAAAATATGTGCACAATAAGTGACATGCTTTTACTATGGTATCACTATGTACATTTATTTTATTTTCTCTTTTTGAAAGTTTTAATTTAAATTGAATTGAATTGCTGTGCAACAGATTTGTTGAAGGGTGAATTAGCCTACAGGGGAAGTTGGAAGTGAACGGCTCAAAACTAAACCAAGGGCAAAAGAGAAGAGAAAACGCATTTACAAGAAAGGAAGCTATTTCTGAATCTGTTTCTCCAGGGACTTTCTAGCCACAGCTACACCTGCGTATTGAGGCGGTCCGGGTCTTTACATCAGGCGATAGCATTTGTGTAGAAATATGTTCTGACAATAAAATACCCGTTTAGACACGAGACCAGTTGTTTTATGTGCGTTTCTGCTGTGCAATTTGCTCGAAGAAAGAAGACAAGTGAAATAGATTTCAGTGCTAAAAATGCCTCCAAACATTAAGGTCCAGTTGTACTAAAGTTGTATTCCTTTGACTTCCACATTTCCGTGGGTTGGACTGCGCCTGTTTCACTTTAAAAGTAACGGGTTGCGTTGAAGGGTTTTGGAAGAGTCCATTTACTCAGCTAAGGGATTCTCGAGTCAAAGCAAGTGACGTTTCTTTAACGCCATCGTTCTTTGCCTGTCTGTGAAAATCCAATAATTATTTCGAATGCACAAAAAATAACAATGGTTAAGTCAAAAGTACAATTTTGATGGCGCTCCCCGACTTTTGTTAAGAAGTTAAACCTTTCCCCCCACGAAGGCCTTCTATTTATAGTATCAGCTGTTGCGATATAAAGAATTGGTTACAGCAAGAGTTTTGGTGTGTAGATGAGCTTAGCCTCAGACAGATTCGGGGCATGAAATATGATATTATTTAAACGTTTGTGTTTGGGCCAAAATTGGACGTCTAAACGGAAGCCTCTCAAAGGAAATGGTGAGACGAGAGGCGAGTGAACGCTGAGAAAGGCTGCTCTACACGCGTCGCACATCATCAGTTGGTAAGTTTTGATCATTTCCTCTCATAGATCAGAAACACAATACATTTCTCCTCGACATGTACCATTTCGTTTGAATCTGACGAGCATTAACGGAACCGGCCTTGCGTTTGTACTAACGGGGGCACATTTAATAATAACGGCATTTAGTGCAAAACTGGATAGAAATGCCTTTTGCGTATAATTGCGGACGGTGATGTGAAGTAACAGGAGAGACGCCCTTGCTCAACAAATGGCATATGTAGCATGATGTGATCGGTTATAGTCATGTGTTTGTCTCAATGCAAGTAGCAGCGGTCTGTCAAACCACAGGTCTTCGGTGCTATGAGTGCAAAAATGCACTTTCCACCTCCAGGAAATTCTAATTCAGAATCAGCCACAGCCTCCTCGACATGGCTAGTATTTGGCTACCCAGCCCTACTGTAGGGCAGTTTGACGCGGCCAGTCCCGTTGACTCACTTTTCGCAGTTGTAGACGTCTCACCACCAAAATATGCGGGGCCCTCATTCGCTGTGGTACGCCAAGCGGCAGGGCTTTGTGCAAGCGATATTGAAGGCTACAGTATATTTTAGTACGAAGATGAGGTCACCGTCAAACTGCCTGCAAGCATGCACTTTCCTGGCTGGGGCGGGAAGAGTAGATGTTAGCTGTCATAATAAGGCGGTTGGGGCTCTAGTTGAGTTATTGACTCCTTCATTTAACTGTTTCCCCCTACAACAATCCCCTCATTGACTCGTGTTGTGAGCTGGATTTACTACAACCAGCTGTGTCGACATCCTCCAATCATCTTACGTCTTTATCCAGTAATGTACGATCTGTCTTTTTTTAAATGATTGTCAGTTGTAAGTTAATATAAAAAGGCCATGTTAAATTGCTGAAGGACACACACGTGATTGACTTGTTAAAGGCTGGTAGCTGACAAACCTATCTAATCATATTCATGTCTAATATCAAAAGAGTAGAGTTGCTTTAGAAGTTTGAGGAACAGAGGATTGTTTTGAAGTTTCCAGGTCCAGGATGCGTGGCTACTGCCTGTCCTTAGGGGCTGAAGCTTGCCGTCTGTCCTCATGTATCCTGACGTTTTCCCTGCTCCTTGGCTGGCGGTCCTACATGATATGTGTTGCCTGTTTACACTGAATTGCTGCACCCAGTGACTTTTACTCGTGGCTCAGAGGGAGCTCTTGTGTGGAGACACAGGCTTGAGGCGTGGCTTGGCCTAACCCAACCCAACCCGACCTGACCCAGCCCAGCCCAGCCCAGCCCAACACACAAACCACAAACCAGTCCGGCCCGCCCGGCCCAACACACAAACCACAAACCAGTCCAGCCCGGCCCGGCCCTGCCAGTGACAGAACCCGAGCACCAGCCCTGAACTCTGCTGCCCCAGATCTGAGAAGTGAAAGGTGTCTGGGAGTTGAGGGGTCACGGAGGCCTTTAACAGAGAGCCTTAGGACTGTGTGCAGCACTAGAGGGAGGGGTGTGAAGGGTTTAAGAGAGAGAGAGGGGGGGGGGGGGGGGGTTCTTGTCTAATATAGTCTGGTTTGATCTGGTCTCCTTAGATCTTGTCCTGTCCTGTCCTGTTTGGTCTGATCTGGTCTGGTCTCATTTGGTCTGGTCTGGTCTTGTTTGGTTTGGTCTGGTCTGACGTTGTTTGATTTGGTCTGGTCTGGCTCGGCTCTGGTCTGGTCTGGTCTTGTTTAACTGGGCCTGCGTGGTTGTTGTTTGAGTTGGCTGTGGTTTAGGGGACTTTGTTGGGGACAGCGGGAGGCAGAGGCAGAGGCAGAGGGCTGGGGCAGAGGCAGAGGCAGCGGGCCGAGGCAGCGGGCTGGCTCTCTCGCTGGAGCAGCAGCTCGAGCCTGAGCCACGGCGGAGGAAGTGGAGATCAGTTTCCTGGTTCGCAGCTGCAAGCCAAACAACTGAGACACAAAACGGGGGAGGAAATGAACAGCTTCCCTCCATTGTGGCTCACAGGAAAAGCCCAGCTGCCACAACCCGGCACCCTGTTTCCTATCAGACCAGGCCATTGTGCTGCGACTGGGACTCCGGCCCGGGGGTGGCTGGGAACTTGGGTGCCGCCGGCCCTTACACCCCCCTAGACCCACAGCGGTAGAGCTGAAACACGCTTGTACTGGTACTGCTTGGTTCAGTGGTAGAGCTGAGACTGGGTTGTACTGGTACTGCTTGGTTCAGTGGTAGAGCTGAGACTGGGTTGTACTGGTACTGCTTGGTTCACTGAGGCTGATTCTGATGCTAAGGCTGAGGTTGATGATGTCGGCTGAGGCTGAGGCTGATGCTGATGACGTTGGCTGAGGCTGAGGCTGAGGCTGAGGCTGATGCTGATGCCTTATGTCAGATCTCATCACTCATCACTCATCACGTGGGGCCTGTTGAACTGAATCTGCTTGTGGAACAGGCCAGCATCCTCAGTGTCCAGTTAAAGCTCAGCCCTCTGATGCCAACAGGTGTCTCTGTTCACCGTTACGGCTCCATCAGACTCCTGATAGGGCGGGGAGGGTAGTGTCACTAGTGTGTGTGTGGAGTGGGTAGTGTCACTAGTGTGTGTGTGGAGTGGGTAGTGTGTGTGTGGAGTGGGTAGTATCACTAGTGTGTGTGTGGAGTGGGTAGTATCACTAGTGTGTGGAGTGGAGTGGGTAGTGTCACTAGTGTGTGTGTGGAGTGGGTAGTGTGTGTGTGTGGAGTGGGTAGTGTGTGTGTTTGGAGTGGGTAGTGTCACTAGTGTGTGTGTGTGGAGTGGGTAGTGTGTGTGTGTGTGTGTGTGTGTGGAGTGGGTAGTATCACTAGTGTGTGTGTGGAGTGGGTAGTGTGTGTGTGGAGTGGGTAGTATCACTAGTGTGTGTGTGGAGTGGGTAGTATCACTAGTGTGTGGAGTGGAGTGGGTAGTGTCACTAGTGTGTGTGGAGTGGAGTGGGTAGTGTGTGTGTGTGTGTGTGTGTGTGTGTGTGGAGTGGGTAGTGTGTGTGTGGAGTGGGTAGTGTCACTAGTGTGTGTGTGGAGTGGGTAGTGTCACTAGTGTGGAGTGGGTAGTGTGTGTGTGTGTGTGTGTGTGGAGTGGGTAGTGTGTGTGTGGAGTGGGTAGTGTCACTAGTGTGTGTGTGGAGTGGGTAGTGTCACTAGTGTGGAGTGGGTAGTGTGTGTGTGTGTGTGTGTGGAGTGGGTAGTGTGTGTGGAGTGGGTAGTGTCACTAGTGTGTGTGTGGAGTGGGTAGTGTGTGTGGAGTGGGTAGTGTGTGTGTGGAGTGGGTAGTGTCACTAGTGTGTGTGTGGAGTGGGTAGTGTCACTAGTGTGTGTGGAGTGGGTAGTATCACTAGTGTGTGTGTGGAGTGGGTAGTGTGTGTGTGGAGTGGGTAGTGTGTGTGTGGAGTGGGTAGTGTGGATGTGGAGTGGGTAGTGTCACTAGTGTGTGTGTGGAGTGGGTAGTGTGTGTGTGTGTGTGTGGAGTGGGTAGTGTGTGGAGTGGGTAGTGTGTGTGTGGAGTGGGTAGTGTGTGTGTGGAGTGGGTAGTGTCACTAGTGTGTGTGTGGAGTGGGTAGTGTGTGTGTGTGTGTGTGTGTGGAGTGGGTAGTGGGTAGTGTGTGTGTGGAGTGGGTAGTGTCACTAGTGTGTGTGGAGTGGGTAGTGTGTGTGGAGTGGGTAGTGTCACTAGTGTGTGTGGAGTGGGTAGTGTGTGTGGAGTGGGTAGTGTCCCTAGTGTGTGTGGAGTGGGTAGTATCACTAGTGTGTGTGTGTGGAGTGGGTAGTGTGTGTGTGTGGAGTGGGTAGTATCACTAGTGTGTGTGTGTGTGGAGTGGGTAGTGTGTGTGGAGTGGGTAGTGTGTGTGTGTGGAGTGGGTAGTGTGTGTGTGTGGAGTGGGTAGTGTGTGTGTGTGTGGAGTGGGTAGTGTGTGTGTGGAGTGGGTAGTGTGTGTGTGTGTGGAGTGGGTAGTGTGTGTGTGGAGTGGGTAGTGTGTGTGTGTGTGTGTGTGTGGAGTGGGTAGTGTCACTAGTGTGTGTGTGGAGTGGGTAGTGTCACTAGTGTGTGTGTGGAGTGGGTAGTGTGTGTGTGGAGTGGGTAGTGTGTGTGTGTGTGTGTGGAGTGGGTAGTGTGTGTGTGGAGTGGGTAATGTCACTAGTGTGTGTGTGTGGAGTGGGTAGTGTGTGTGTGTGGAGTGGGTAGTGTGTGTGTGGAGTGGGTAGTGTCACTAGTGTGTGTGGAGTGGGTAGTGTGTGTGTGGAGTGGGTCGTGTCACTAGTGTGTGTGTGGAGTGGGTAGTGTGTGTGTGGAGTGGGTAGTGTGTGTGTGTGTGGAGTGGGTCGTGTCACTGAAACCTGCCTGCCATTATGGTTGAAATGAACTCCTAGGCTGCATCCAAATGAGTGTGTGTGCTTAGTAAGAGCGGCGAGGGGGGGTGGTGTTGGGGGTGGTGGTGTGTGTGTGTGTGTGTGTGTGTGTGTGTGTAGGGGTTGGTGTTTTTGTTTTTGTTTTGCTTCTGTCCTCTGGGAGACAGAGAGAGAGGAGACGCTGGCCTGGATGAGAAGCGCCATAATCCCGGCGTCTAGACTGTGCTTCCTGAGTGTGTGTGTGTGTGTGTGTGTGTGTGTGTGTGTGTGTGTGTGTGTGTGTGTGTGTGTGTGTGTGACGGCCCCACGCCAGGGAATGAGGAGGAGAAAGACTGTGGTCAGCATCTTTCTTTCTCTCTCTCTTTCTCTCTTTCTCTCTCTACCTCCCTCCCTCCTTCTACCCCCTCTCTCCCTCCTTCTCCCTCTCTCTCTCGTTCTCCCTCTCTGTCTCCCTCCCTTCCTCTCTCTCCCTTTCTGTCTCTCTCTCCTCCCTCCCTCTCTCTCTCTCTCTCTCCCCCCCCCTCTCTCTCTCTCGCTCTCCCTCCCTCTCTCTCTCTCTCTCTCTCCATCTCTCCCTCCCTCTCTCTGGTCTGTAGAGTGCCTCTCTGTTGGCTTGATGTCATTGTTTGCTGTGTAAGCATACTGTGTCCTGCAATTTCAAGCTGGGTTTTTGGTCGAGCTTGATTTAGCTTACAAATGTGCTTGTTTGTGTGTGTGTGTGTGTGTGTGTGTTTGTGTGTATGTGAGTGTGCGTGTGTTTGTGTTTTTCCCGAGGCCTGCTTTGTTTATTGTTTTGGAGCTGATGACTGTTATTGTTTTTGAGGCGCCCTCACACCTTATCTGATCCAATGGCAATAGGGAGAAAACAGACAGAGACAGACGGAGAGACAGAGCGGAGTGGGAGAGAGGGAGAGAGAGAGAGAGGGAGAGGGAGAGAGAGAGAGAGAGAGAGAGAGAAGGAGAGAGAGAGAGAAGGAGAGAGAGAGGGAGAGAGTAAAGAAGGAGAAATGCAGCTTTGATAGAGGGATGCAGAGATTTGGAACAGTCAGAGCATAAAATATTCTCTGCTCCCCTCTTCTCTTCCTCCTCTTCCTCTTTTTGTCTCCTCTCTTGTCTCTTCTTCCTCTCTCCTCCTCGTCATCGCCTCCTTCATGTTCCTTGCCATCTTATGCTTTGATGGATTTTTTTTTTCCTTTTTCCTTTTTTTCCCATGTTGAAGGACGAAGGGGGTTGTGATTGGGGTGGGGGGTGTTGTCATGGAGACACCATAAGCAGCAGCAGCAGCAGCAGCACTAGAGACTTTTCTTTTTTTATGTCTCTCTCTCTCTCTCTTTATCTATCTCTTTCTTTCTTTCTTTCTTTCTTTTTTTCTTTCTGTCTTTCTCTCCCTCTCTCGCCGCCATCATCATCATCCTCTTCAATGCTTTAGGTGTAGCCGAAGCCGCTGCCTGCCGACGTCGTCATG
>NC_045172.1:23037867-23047867 GCF_900700415.2 Clupea harengus | reverse complement strand
CAGAGCAAGGTCGTGAGATGGCTACAAAACACAGCGTAAGTGTGTGTGTGTGTGTATGCTTCTGTGTGTGTGTGTGTGTGTGTGTGTGTGTGTGTGTGCTTCTGTTAGTGTGTGTGTGCGCGTGTGTGCATGTCTATGCTTCTGTTAGTATGTGTGTGTGTGTGTGTCTGTGTGTGTGTGTGTCCGAGGGGTCGGTCTCTTTGCAACACTCTTTCTCACACTATAGTACTCCATCACATGTATAGTTTGTATTACAGGCAGCACACTCACCACATACTAGCAGTTTACAAAACAAAACAAACCTCATATCACCAATTAAAGCAAAGATACAAGAAACCGACCTTATTACAGATGTGAAATGCTCTCCTTATGAGATGTGAAATGCTCTCCTTATGAGATGTGAAATGCTCTCCTTATTAGATGTGAATTGCTCTCCTAATTACAGATGTGAAATGCTGTCTTTATTACAGATGTGAAATGCTCTCCTAATTACAGATGTGAAATGCTCTCCTAATTACAGATGTGAAATGCTCTCCTTATGAGATGTGAAATGCTGTCCTAATTACAGATGTGAAATGCTCTCCTAATTACAGATGTGAAATGCTCTCCTTATTACAGATGTGAAATGCTCTCCTTATGAGATGTGAAATGCTCTCCTTATTAGATGTGAAATGCTCTCCTTATGAGAGATGTGACAGTAAAGCAGTGTGGTGCAGTAAAGCAGTGTGGTGCAGTGTGGAGCAGTAAAGCAGTGTGGTGCAGTGTGGAGCAGTAAAGCAGTGTGGAGCAGTAAAGCAGTGTGGTGCAGTAAAGCAGTGTGGTGCAGTAAAGCAGTGTGGAGCAGTAAAGCAGTGTGGTGCAGTAAAGCAGTGTGGTGCAGTAAACTGTGTCCTTATTACAGATGTGAAAGTAAAGCAGTGTGGTGCAGTGTGGAGCAGTAAAGCAGTGTGGTGCAGTGTGGAGCAGTAAAGCAGTGTGGAGCAGTAAAGCAGTGTGGTGCAGTAAAGCAGTGTGGTGCAGTAAAGCAGTGTGGTGCAGTAAACTGTGTCCTTATTACAGATGTGAAAGTAAAGCAGTGTGGTGCAGTAAAGCAGTGTGGAGCTTTAAACTGTGTCCTTATGAAAGATGTAAAAGTAAAGCAGTGTGGTGCAGTAAAGCAGTGTGGTGCAGTAAAGCAGCGTGGTGCAGTAAAGCAGTGTGGAGCTGGTGCTTTAAACTGTGTCCTTATTAGAGATGTGAAAGTAAAGCAGTGTGGTGCAGTAAAGCAGTGTGGTGCAGTAAAGCAGTGTGGAGCTTTAAACTCTAAAGTCACATGATTCCAGCTGTAATGTTCCCATGTAGTCGCATGCTCCTCTGTGAAACGGACAAATTAAATCAAATGTACATCTCCACTATCAGCACAGGGAGGGCTGTGGCGTGTAGTTCAAGGTTGTCCTGGGTGAGTGTGTGCCATGTTTGGGCTACGGCAGTCAGAGCAGTTAAAGCACCACTGAGTTTTGGTCTAAAACCAGCTAGCTAACTACCTAAAAGGCATACAGAAACCAGCTAACTTACTACCTAAAAGGCATGCAGAAACCAGCTAGCTAACTACCTAAAAGGCATGCAGAAACCAGCTAGCTAACTACCTAAAAGGCATACAGACACCAGCTAGCTAACTACCTAAAAGGCATACAGAAACCAGCTAGCTAACTACCTAAAAGGCATGCAGAAACCAGCTAGCTAACTATATAAAAGGCATACAGAAACCAGCTAGCTAACTACCTAAAAGGCATACAGAAACCAGCTAGCTAACTACCTAAAAGGCATGCAGAAACCAGCTAGCTAACTACATAAAAGGCATACAGAAACCAGCTAGCTAACTACCTAAAAGGCATACAGAAACCAGCTAGCTAGCTACGTAAAAGGCATGCAGAAACCAGCTAGCTAACTACCTAAAAGGCATACAGACACCAGCTAGCTAACTACCTAAAGGCATACAGACACCAGCTAGCTAACTACCTAAAGGCATACAGACACCAGCTAGCTAACTACATAAAAGGCATGCAGAAACCTTGTGTCTTTTGGCGATATAGTTGGCCATGTCACATTGATACATTTTCGCGGGGTGCCCCAGATCCACAAAGTGCATATGCTGTATGACCAGTGGCGGCTGGTGATTTATTTTTTGGGGGGACGCAATCATACACATATATAGACTATGGGCGCAGTTGGGCAGTGCGGTTTAAATACCACTCCACAATGAGAAAACAAAAACACCAGAGAGGTTTTGAGTAGAATATATTAAAAAACAAAGATTTATTTCATGAAAACACAGTGCTCAACACTGTCCACTAACAACTCTCAACAAACTGTAAAATTGGGCATGAGAGGTTTAGAGCAGAATGGTTTAAGAAACATTGGGTTGGGTTCCAGAGGTTTAAATATTGGGTAGTAGAGGTTTAGAGTAGACTAGATTCAGAAACATTGTGTACAAGAAGTTTAAAACAGAGTAGATTAAAAAAAAAAAATTAAAACACAGGGTGTAGAGGTTTAGAGCAGAATAGAGTAAGAAAGACTGAATGATACCAGTAGTTTAGAGCAGAATAGATTCAGAAATACTGGATTATACAAGAGGTTTAGAGCAGAATAGATTCAGAAACACTGGATGATACTACATGTTTTCGAATGCCAATTCGGTACCCTTCGTCCAACTGCTCTGCAATACTCAGTCTTCCAAAGAGGCTTAGCTTCAGGCTGTTAGTTAGATGGCTGCGGCAAGATTCGTGCTTCTTACATATATCGTTGAAGTGCTTTAGAGCCCTCATCCCCGTTGCAGTCCAGATTGTTTCAGTCCCAGGACTTTGGAACAACAGGCAGGGAAAACAAAAAAACACATCACTCACTGAACAACCAGCTAACCAGCTCCGGTTAGCATACAGGCTTGAGGAGAAGCTACGGGTGTACGTCCTCCCGCGGTCGATGCTCTGCTGCTGCATTTTTAAATCCGGACGTTCGGGTCCCATGTCTTTCAGTCTTATCTTATCGACATCTGATCGTCGATTGAAAAGTTTTCAGTCGCCATACTCACAGAATCAAAGTCTCTGCTAGCTATGTTGCTCTCCTAGATACGTGAGATTTATATGGGGATGTGAGGGAATGATAAAGGTCTCTGATTCGACGAATAGTCCAGTCGCGTTGAAATAAGAAACAATGTCATTGGTTAGGGCGCAAAATTTTGCGCCCCAGGATCGAACTTTCATTCGCCAATGAGAAGCTGTCCTTGCCCAAATGTATGAGAAAAGTATGAGAGCTCCCATTGACTTCCATTTGGCCGGCGCCCCTCCAGGGAGGAGGGGCTTATCTCAGTGATAACGAATGGCAATATATTATATTTGGTCACATTTAAGTGGTTGTTGACAGGGGCTTACGGTCTCCCACACACATTTAACGCGTTAACACAGTACATTTCCTATTTTAATTGTTTGGTATATAATGTTTTTTTACTTTTTTTTTTTTTTTTTTCATCTCAAAATTTTAGGAGGGGCGGCGCCCTTGCGCCCTGTATTGACGCACCGCCACTGTGTATGACTAGTGGGTATGACGGAGGTGTTCATCCGTCCTCGACTCGACCATATACCATCCAAATGAATCTCGAACCTAGTTGTCTATAAAAGCCGACCCTCAAGAAGTGGCAAATTGTTGCATAGTGTTGCTTTAACGCTGCCCTACATGTGTGACCTAGAACAGTGTGTGGTCCAGGACACCAAGTGCTTTTCTGTTGTTTTTTTAGTAGCTGATTCCGTAACAGAAAATAAATGTTTTGACCTCTCCTCCACTATAGCGTTTGTTGTAGATAACCTGCACTGAAACACATGCTCAGCCACTGTAATATGTAATGTAGAATATGTGTTGTGTTGTGTTGGCACTCTGAGATTCTTCTGAATGAAGAGTGCATTACAAATACAATGAATTATTATTATTATTATTATTATTATTATTATTGTAGATAACCTGCACTGAAACAAGTGCTCATCCACTGTAATTTGTGTTATAGATAACCTACATTGAAACAAGTGCCAAGGACCCTCCCATGAATGTGGACAAAGCCTTTCATGAACTGGTGCGCGTCATCAGGTAGGTCAGCGGAGTCAGCCTGCTCCTTCACTAGTCTACTCCTCTCCCCAAATACCAGCGTCAGAGTCTGCTTCAACAGCATGCTGCTTCCTTAGGAGTCTGCTTCAACAGCATGCTGCTTCCTTAGGAGTCTGCTTCAACAGCATGCTGCTTCCTTAGGAGTCTGCTTCAACAGCATGCTGCTTCCTTAGGAGTCTGCTTCAACAGCATGCTGCCTCCTTAGGAGTCTGCTTCAACAGCATGCTGCCTCCTTAGGAGTCTGCTTCAACAGCATGATGCTTCCTTAGGAGTCTGCTTCAACAGCATGCTGCTTCCTTAGGAGTCTGCTTCAACAGCATGCTGCTTCCTTAGGAGTCTGCTTCAACAGCATGCTGCTTCCTTAGGAGTCTGCTTAAACAGCATGCTGCTTCCTTAGGAGTCTGCTTCAACAGCATGCTGCTTCCTTAGGAGTCTGCTTCAACAGCATGCTGCTTCCTTAGGAAGTGTAATGCTTCAGTAAAATTAAGCTGTGTGCATGTGTGAAATAAAGCTGTGTAAAATGAAGCTGTGTGCATGTGTGAAATGAAGCTGTGTGCATGTGGGTTGACCCTTGACCCAACCCAACAACATAGCTCAGTTTTGCTATGTTTTCTCCACCACATATAATCTCATAATTTGTCTGATATGTTTTCTTTAACTCTCTCTCTCTCTCTCTCTCTCTCTCTCTCTCTCTCTCTCTAATCTCTTTGTCCCTGTTAGGCAGCAGATTCCAGAGCGGGGTCAGAAGAAAAAGAAGAAAGCCAAGTGGCGAGCCGACAGACCCACCGGATCTCACAAACTGCACTGCGTCATCTTCTAATGCCGTCACTACTTGTATGTGTGTGAGTGTGTGTGGGGGGGGTGCGCGCAGTACATATGTACACACTTGTGTATGTATGTGTGTGTGAGAGAGAGACAGAATGAGAGGGTGTGAGTGTGAGTGAGAGAGAGAGAGAGAGAGTGAGAGCGCGTGAGAGAGAGTGTTTCTAAACCCTTCAGTAATTAATACACCCAGGCGATGACAGGCATGGACTGTTACCCCACAGAGTGCCTACATCTTTCAGGTCTCTGGCGGCCACTTTGGTCACATGCTGGACTCCTGGTTCTGGTTCTGGTCCGACCCGGGAGGTCTGGTCCGACCCGGGAGGTCTGGGTCACTCGTCGGACACATCGGATAAGAGGTGGAGGGACTCAGATTATTCCCGCCCTCCCGCCCAATCAATGGACCTCAGTAAGGCAGGACTTTACACAAACATAAAAACTCACACACACACACACACACACATTTCTATCTGAGAGGCCATTCTCTTGGCGTTGGTTCTGTGTATGTTGTTTTTATGTTGTGTGTGAGTTATTTTCCTCTCATCTCTCTGGTGCCCTCATCTGTGTTCTGTGTTTTTCCGGGGATGGCCTCCGGCCAATGGAAAGCCCCCGGCCAATGGGAAGCCTGCACAGCTCAGTACAGCCCCAGAGCTGAAGCCCAAGCCGAAGGGTGCGGAGGAGGGGGGGGGGGGGGGGGAGGGGGTGGAAGGAGAGCAGAGAGAAACGAAAGAAAGAGCAAGAGTGAGGAGAGAAAGAAAGAAAGAGGATGTGGATGTTGTCCTTAGGCCTTGTAGCAGCCATTAATGTAATAACGTAATCAAATGTAGCTGCCAAATGTATTACATTATTGGCCAGGTATTACATTATCAACTTTAACTACATTAAGAACAGAAAAACTTTACGTTATTTGCAATTATGACATTAACGGTGTTATAACATGATTTGTAAGTGATTTGATTATTGGCAGTTATGACATTAACAGTGTTATAACATGATGGGTAAATGATTACGTTATTGGCAGTTATGATATTTATGGTGTTATTACATGACTGCTAAATGATTACATTAACGTGTTATTACATGACTGCTAAATTATTACATTAACGGTGTTATTACATGACTGCTAGATGATTACATTAACGGTGTTATCACATGACTGCTAGATGATTACATTAACGGTGTTATTACATGACTGCTAAATGATTACATTAACGGTGTTATTACATGACTGCTAGATGATTACATTAACGGTGTTATTACATGACTGCTAGATGATTAAATTAACGGTGTTATTACATGACTGCTAGATGATTACATTAACGGTGTTATTACATGACTGCTAGATGATTACATTAACGGTGTTATTACATGACTGCTAGATGATTACATTAACGGTGTTATCATGTTGTTGGCTGCTACAGGTGTACAGCATATGAAGAGGAAGTTAGTGTAAACGAGTAGAGAAGAGAGAGGAGTATGACTAACAGAGACAGACAAAAAAAGTTGGCGAAAGAGAGGGATAGAGAGAGATCGATAGAAAGAGTGAGAGAGACCGATAGAAAGAGTGAGAGAGAGGGAGAGGGAGGGGAAGAGAAAGCTTGAGCTGGCGAGGTCTTGGAGACCCTAATGCATTCCAGCTGGCTGCTGGGCTTCAGACAGACAGTGTGTCAAAGTCTGGTCCCAAGCCAAAGAGCAGCCTCAAAGTTAGACCGTGTGTGTGTGTGTGTGTGTGTTGGGGTGATTTCTGAATAAGTATTTGTTTTTGTTGTCGCCTGTCTGAAACACTTGTTGTACTATTTTGGGCTTGTAAACAAACAAAGAAACAAGCAAAAAAAAAAAAAAACAGAAAAATAAATAAAAAAGTATGTCGCTTGCTAAAAACGGTATTCTGCAAATGTCTAAGTGCTTTATATTAAATGATTTTGATTTGACGTGTGAGTTACAGGGCTGTTCAGGATCTAGTGGACTATCTGACAAACCAAATGAGATGAGTCTGACCACCTTGCCATACCTGTTGAGTGGTCTGACAGAATATGAAGGTTGCTGTAATTTTTTTATTTGTTATTTCGTTGTTATTTCTCGTCTTTGTCTGAAAGGTGATTTTGATGTTTCACTGGCACTGGCAGCTTGGTGGGTTTTGTCCTGTTGAATCGAGGTGTGTGTGTGTGTGTGTGTGTGTGTGTGTGTGTGTGTGTGTGTGTGTGTGTGTGTGTGTCCATGGGAAATGGTGCAAGGACGTAGTGACTTTTGTTTCTTAGCGGTCAACATTTTTGCTACTGTTTTCTTTTCTTTTTTTATTTCACTATTTCTTTAAGTAATTTATTATTATAAATATTACTATAGCCTACCAACATATTTGAATTATGACTAGCAAAGTTCCAGGCTCGTCATGAAATTGTGGAAAAAAGGGATCTACTTGTTATTCAAAAATTCAGGTTTGTAAGTAAACAAATAAACTTGGTTGTTAAAAGCAATGAAGCATGCAAGTGTTTTATTTGGTTCTTTAAAGGTTCAGCCCCTAATGTAGCATGCAGGTGTTTTATTTGGTTGTTTAAAGGTTCAGCCCCTAATGTAGCATGCAGGTGTTTTATTTGGTTGTTTAAAGGCACAGTCCCCAATTCTAATCCCATTCCGTTTTTGTCAAATTCAGCTAATTGCTCCTCATCTCTGCTAGCTCTTTGTTTTTTTTTGTGATTTAGGGAATGGGAAACAAACACACACACACACACACACACACACACTATTCCAGCCAATCCACACCTTGCTTTAGGAGCACGGAAGGAAGGGATGTCATTTGATTGGCTGTTGACCTCAAATAGCAACAATTTTTCCCCAGAATCGTGGGGTCTACCTTTTAAAGGCAGATGGCAGTGAAAGGGTTCTCTGCCACTCAATCGTTCTATGAGGGACTATGATTAAAAAAAAGTGGGTGGTGTGACACACCTTTTATGCTTGCCATTTTGATTGGTTGATGAATAGCGTGATGTAATAATAACTTTGGAATTTCTCAGAGGTCTTCTTACCATCACTGTGAATTACAGCATGCCTCTTCCTTTGACATGGCTTGGGGTGGACTGCCCTCTGGTGGTCATGTTTTATATGTGATTTTTTATTTCCACAATTGAGGGGATTGGGTGCAGGGGTGAATATTTTTGCTCTACTTATTTCAGGCCAGGTGATGGCAATGTTGCCCTGCCAGAAGAAATGAGAGTAGGCCGCACGCGTTACCGAGTGCTGTGGATGAACCCGCCAGTGTAATCTGAAATAATTACAAGCAGAGGAGGAGACACACGTCGTGATCCTCAAAGACCTTACCCAGAAAATGGAAAAAAAACAAAATAATAATAAAAATAATAATAAAATAAATAAATGAATTAGGGAGCTTATGAATATGCTATACCCTAAAGAATCCACATCTGGCCAGACGACGACGACGACGACTCTTCCAGAACATTCCCATTGATTAATCCCCACCACTCTCCTCTGTCTATTCGGGGTCGAACAGCAAACAGACAAAGAACATCTGACGGCACAAACACTAGAGGCCACTTCACTCTGAAGAGGGTGAGCTCATCGTTTATGCGGCCTTCATGAGAGCTTTTATCAACATGAGGCAAAATGCCATGCCATTATTTTGATAATTTCCCGTGCATGCTTAAAAGAGGAGCATTAAAAACCAAACCTGGCAGCAACCTCCCCTCAGGATCAGCAGGGTCACGATGGTGATCTGAACTCACGTGTGAGGTTGTTGGATGGCAGTTGCATCACGCATGACCCCAGAGGCTTCCTCTGATGTGCTGAGTCTACGTTCACATCACACGGAGACGCCGCAGGTGTGTCTCGGGAACAAAAGGCGCTCTCGTCTCGTCTCGATTCGGAGCAGAGGGGCCACCGATAGTAAAGCTTTGATTAAAGCAAGACGCTCGCGCGAGGTTTAAAGTATTTCTTTGATTAATGCAAGACGCTCACGCGAGGTTGAAAGTATTTCTTTGATTAATGCAAGACGCTCACGCGAGGTTAAAAGTATTTCTTTGATTAATGCAAGACGCTCACGCGAGGTTAAAAGCATTTATTTGATTTCTTTGACGCTCACGCAAGGTTAATAACATGACCCTTAGGAACTGCTGTGAGGCTAGGGGTCGCATGTGTCCTTTAAGCTCCTCCTCCTTATCTGGCCTGTTGAAGGTGTTCTTGGCTTAACCCTCCTATTATGTTCAAATTTTACCCACATCTATTATGCTTGGGGTCAATTTGACCCCAGCAATTTAAACCTCCAAAAAATTATTATAATTATTTTTTTTTACCAATGTTTATGTGTCAGGTACTTTAGGTTTGTTTGTTGACTACCTAAATAGCCCTTAAAAATAAAACAATATCCCCACCCACTCCCTTTATACATCCAGAATACATGTTACGCGACTATGGAGAAATATGCAGATCCCCATAAAATCTCACTGATTGACCTAAAATTGGAAAGAGATATCCTTCTGGTGTTTTTATGGCTTCATATTATTTCTAAGTACATATTGTTGTTATCTATAACATTTGGAATAAAAAACTATTTCTTTTATCAAGAAAAGTAACAATATGATGAAAAAAGTTGATATTTCTTATATATTTTATACAATTAAAACAGCCTGGGGTCAAATTGACCCCAAACAACACCTATGCGTAAAGTATGTGTACAGGACATTGAAAACATATCATCATGTTAATTTTGTGTTTACCCAGTTGTCCCCATTAAATTAGGAAAAGTCATTAAATATGAAGCAAAACAAATTATGTCAAACATTTATTTAGAGACGTTAAACATTGAATGGGGTCAAATTGACCCCAAAAATAATAGGAGGGTTAAATGCATTCAATGGTAATCGCATTAATGCAAATAAAGTGAGTAGTGTCGAATTAGCGGCCCGAGCTGTGGCAGGGCATTCGTTTAGTATTCAACACCAGTCATGTTTCATTTGGAGACCATGTGAGAGAATTGCAAATGTGACTTACTACGTCTTTAGAAGTGCAAATATAGAATGGTAGAAGTGGCCAGATC
>NC_045172.1:23022867-23032867 GCF_900700415.2 Clupea harengus | reverse complement strand
GTGGCCGTGTTGGAGTGTGTGTTTCATCTGTGTGTTTTGTGGCCGTGTTGGAGTGTGTGTTTCATCTGTGTGTTTTGTGGCCGTGTTGGAGTGTGTGTTTCATCTGTGTGTTTTGTGGCCGTGTTGGAGTGTGTTTTGTGAGCTGGGTAGGTTTGGAAACACTCATCAGTGGCCCTGCATTCAAAGGGCCCAATACCCTAAGATGCACCCACTCGAAAAAGTCTGCATCTTACAGGGAAATGACACACACACACACACACACACACACACACACACACACTCGATGCTGGTTGGGTTGAATAGGCGTTTGAAAATAGAATGAGGCTGCTGAGCCACACAATGGTGACTGATCACGGGGGCAAAGCTTTCCAATGCAACGTGAGTGCATATCACCACTCCGCAAAGCTTGTGGCCGTGGAAGAGGTTGGAAAGGTCACAAATAAATTAAACGTTACCCAAAATGAAGACTGCCACCCTTTACTCCATAATCCAGCGTATGCCCAGCCTGTCATAGCAAGATCCAGCGCGTCTGTACTTCTTCTAAGACCGTGAGGGGGGAAAAGACACATTTGGCAAAAACAGAATGTAGGTCACTCTGAGCGGGAGCGATGAGCTCTTTTCACAGTTTCAGTCTTTGATTCGTTGATTTTCCCTCTATTGCAGAGAACTGAAACTGAAAATGCACTTCTGGGGGTAATTTCTCCTCGCCTGTGTTAGTGGTATCTATCTTGGTAAAGAAGGCTGGCCGGCCAGATGTGGACCGTCATGATCTCTAATAACATTACAACCGTCTCGGTTATAACCCGTCTCCATAGCCTGTTTTTTACATGTAGGTGTGCAGAATCGAGAGAAATGACAGCGAGCAAACAACACGTGCCGGTGGAAAACCTTTCCCAACACACACACACACACACACACACATACTTCAGTGTAGGTGCCCGAGGTGGCACGAGGCAGTGCTTTAAACATAAATGTCAAGAGCAGGGCTGGGCACACGAGTGGGCACGAGCGCCAGGCCTGCGCGGAGCTTGTGCCATCGAGTGCGCAGCCGGATCATCGCTGTGCTGTTGATAATGGTGCACTTTCACAGCAGGGCCTGCGTCGCTAAAAGCTTTATAATTACTAGTCTGGGAACACTGTGCGCCCAGAAGGTGGGACCAAGATCATTGATGCATCGGGACGATCTCTCGCTTTATCCATTGCTTCCAGATGGTCAATTTTCATGTTAGTACACGTTGTGCCCATGTGTACATCGCAGTGTCCGTTGCCATAACTTGTTATTGTAAAGGGCCGTTGGCTGTAAACGTTGTCTGTACGCAGCATGCTGTAAAGCACTGCTATTTGTGTGGGTGGAAATGGACCGGAGACAGCCTCGGAGCTAAAAAGTCTTCTTCAAACTGTCAGTGGGACTATCGCCCCATGTCATATGTTCTCGTCTGCCTTTCAGGTACTGCCAATCTGAATAGCGAATGCACAAAACCTCCGAGGACGCTTTCCGATTTGTTTTCACCGATACCGAAGCGTACCAGGGAGACAAAGGCGGCCATATAGACTAAATAATGTCTGTTGGAAAGGGATTTTGTTTCAGAGCGCTGTCTTCTCGCCGGGAGGAGTTGCACAACGCAACGTAATTCAGACAGTAGCCAGCACAAGATCAAACGTGCAATCACACCTATTGATTTCCCCCCTCTCCTATGTAGGAGGTGATAATTCGAGCAGGGTTCTCATTGCACGCTGTTTGGAAGGGACGGTACACTATAATGATTATAATTAGCATCCTGTTGTTATCGAGAGAAAAAAAGGGGTTCTCTCTGCACAAGTTTGGTGGAAACTTTTAACGAGCCCCTTTTGCCTTGTGGTCTCATTAGCTACTGGTATTAGTAAACCGGGCTGTGGAGCCTGTGGAAATATTCTCCATAGGGTTTTTTCCGTGTCATCACACTGGATGTCAAGGGATTAGTCCTCGCATGCTTCTAAGGCAGGCGACGGGAGGCTCCGGGATCCTTGGATACCAGTGATGGTTTTAATAGGCTACAGGTCATTAATTCAATAGGCAACTGTACTATTTAATCGCATTGACGATAATCATCTTTCACATGCGAATTGTAATCTTTATCACGACATACCAGAGAATAAAAGCAATTTATCTTCCATTTTATCGTCGATGTAATGTCATCACTCCCCTTGGCATTTCACTCCAGTGGCTGTAAGGTAATCGTTTGTGAAAGGCAATTATTATGGAGAAGAGGGAAAACTAGCCAGCGACAAACAGCATGCATTTCAACAGTCCTCTTAGGCGTTAAATGGGAGAATAGTAGGCTACACAGGTGCGTTCCCCGGAAAAAAAAATTAAAAACAAATCTCCCGCTCATCAGGTTATCATGGTGCCTGTTCAGGCGCCAAACACCTCTTCAACATTTATTATTCTTCCTCCTCGTCGCTTTCCCACTCCTGTGGGCCCACATGTAAATCTCAAGGCAGACTGTGCTCCACTTCGAGCCTACTCATATGAAATATACATAAATACAGCCCAGTGTAGAGCTCTCTCCCTGAGATAAACAACTATCTCTGCATCATTTGTAGCTACTGTTGTAGCGAACTAATCTCTTCACATCTTGAGGCAGACGACCAAATGCAATGAACTGAAGTGTATTCAATCTTGCAGACTTCCATCCAATTTGAGCGGTGGTCCATGGAGCATATCTGCCAAAAATCAGTGTTTTAATTCCACAGAAGCCAAAGAAACATGTCGACTGACAAGGTAGAGTAATACTACAAGATTTAACACAAAAAATGGCTTTGCAGGGCTTTATTTATTGTGACTTTGGAGATGAACGCTAACATAACCAAAAGAATAACAAACAAATAATGACACATTTTAGTTTTGCTGAAATACTGCTTGCGTTTTCAGCTGATATACAAGAGTTTGAATGTGGAGTGCTAGCAGTGAGTTGTGCTAGTAAGTTTGTGAACCCTTTAGAATTTTTCTGTATATCTGCATACATTTGATCTAAAATGTGATCACATCTAGACATCTACGTCCTAAAACTTTATAAAGTGGACCCAGTTCAACAAGAACACAAAACAAATTCTAAGAATGAAAGTTAGTTTCTTCAGGCAACAAAGCACTGGGAAAAAAAACAACACATGCTTGTGCACAGAAGCTCGGAAATAACTCACAGCAGGAAACACGCTACAGTTGCCATGGATGCGGCCGTGACCCGGCAATGATCCGGACCGGAACGGTTCTCAAAACCAGCCGCTTCTATTTACGGTTCTACGAGGACTGTCGTCGTGGTGAACTGAGATTGCGTGAGTGCTGTCTGTGTTTAGAACAAACACTCGAACCAGCTGTAATATCAGATGACACGACAGATGATTAGCACTGCGCTGTCAAGTGGACGTGTGTCCATTTATGATACCCTAAGCTGCTTTATGTAACAAATGGTATTTTATATCATGGATCATAGAGTGCATCATTATACGTAGGTATGTTCTCTAGGTATCTTTGGGCCTGCATGTTGTCTCTTTATGTAACAGATGGCATTTATATCATGGGTCATAGAGTTCATCATTATAGGTGTGTTCTCTAGGTACAGTGCCTTGCATAAGTATTCACCCCCTTGGATGTTCTACCCTCATGATCAATATAATTTTTTTTTTAAACCTTTTAATGTCAAAGTGAAAACCGATTTCTACACAGTAATATCAATTAAATAAAAATATGTAATGTAAAATAAGTGAATGCATAAGTATTCACCCCCTTCAAGTCAGTATTTAGTAGATGCACATTTGGCTGCAATCACAGCACTGAGTCTGTGTGGATAAGTCTCAATCAGGCTTGCACGTCATCTGGACACTGCAATTTTACTCCATTCTTCTTTGCAAAACTGCTCAAGCTCTGTCAGGTTGCGCGGGGATCCGGCGTGAACAGCCCTTTTACCCTATATCTTTACAAGCCTTCCAGGGCCGGCTGCCGAGAAAGCATCCCCACAGCATGATGCTGCCACCACCATGCTTCACAGTGGGGATGGTGCGTTTGTGGTGATGTGCAGTGTTTGGTGTCCGCCAAACATAGTGTCTTGTCTGATGGCCAAAAAGCTCCACTTTGGTCTCATCAGACCACGGAGCTTTCTTCCACATGACCATGGAGTCTCTCACCTGCCTTTTGGCGAACTCTAGTCGATATTTAATATGAGTTTTCTTCAACAGTGGCTCTCTTACATTTACATTTACATTTAGTCATTTAGCGGACGCTTTTGTCCAAAGCGACGTCTTCCATTAAGCTTTGATTGGTGAAGAACCCGGGCAACAGTTGTTGTATGCAGAGTCTCTCCCATCTCAGCTGCTGAAGCTTGTAACTCCTTCAGAGTAATCAGAGGTGTCTTGGTGGCCTCTCTCACCAGTCTCCTTCTTGCACAGTCACTCAGTTTGTGAGGACCGAGATAAGCCGATTTACACATGTGCCATATTCCTTCCATTTCTTGATGATGGATTTAACAGAACTCCAGGGGATGTTTAGTGCCTTAGTGGACATTTTTTTTGTATCCTTCCCCTGACTCATACTTTTCAATTACCTTTTATCTGAGTTGCTTGGAGTGTTCTTTTGTCTTCATGGTGTAATGGTAGCCAGGAATACTGATTAACCAGTGAATGGACCTTCCAGACAATTGGCTAGCACCAATTGGCTGGACCTCGGTTGAATTAGGTCAGTCACTTGAAAGGGGGTGAATACTTATGCAATCGCTTATTTTACATTACATATTTTTATTTAATTGACATTACTGTGTAGAAATCTGTTTTCACTTTGACATTAAAGAGGGCTTTTTTGTAAAAAAAAATGGTCAAAAAAGCCAACTTATATTGATCATGATTGATTTATGAAAGCAATAAAAGGCTAAAACATCCAAGCGGGTGAATGCTTTTGCAAGACACTGTATCTATGGGCCGTGGCTGCCTGTTGACTCTTTATGTAACAGATGACATTTATATCATGGATCATAGAGTTCATCATTATAGGTGCGTTCTCTGGGTACGTATCTATGGGCCGTGGTTGCATGTTGACTCTTGTGGTCAGCAATAGATCAGATAGAGTTTGTTTTGCACTTTGTATTGAAGTTCCAAACCTATTAAGTTTAGTCAAACAGTCATTTATTTTGTTTAACAACAGAACAAGTACAAACATATGCAAGATGTATTCTCAAAATACAAAAAGAGAACATCGCTATACAATGTTTTTGGCGGTGGAATGTTTTTTGAGCAAAAAATTCAAAAATATATTTTGAAAGTGATCTCTGTACGACATTAAATAAGCACACAAAATATCCCATAATTTCAGACAGAAGGCTGATGGCCATGACTTTGGATAGCACACAAAGACCACTCTGCTGTTGCCATGCAGTGTGCCAGAGGAGACGTCAAAAAAATGTGACGCATGCTTTATTCACGAGGTCAACAGGTCACAGACGAGAAAAAAACAGACAGTAGCCCTCATTTAAACTTCTGCAGTCATCGACATGGATACACAACAACAACGTAAAGGATCAGAATCCACACAAACAATCTTCTTTTTCTGGATCTACTAACTATCAATAATACACATCAGCTTTTGTGTTTGTGCTCCATGTCATGTTTGTGTTTGTGGAGGGGGCGAGTATGTGTGCACATTTTTTGTGTGTGCATTTGTTTTTTGCTTGCATGTGTGTGTTTATTTGTGTGTGTGTGTGTGTGTGTGTGTGTGTGTGTGTGTCTAAGAGAGAGATAGTGACAGAGATCAGAGAAAAGACTCCTCCTAATGTGACAGAAGCAGGGGTCAAACCCCTGAAGGTTTCAGGGTCAGGCAGAAGATGGTGAGTGTGTGTGTGCATGGGCGTATGTGTGCATGTTTGTGTGTCCGTGGACATTTGTGTTTGTTTGTTTGCGTGTGTGTGTGTGTGTGTGTGTGAGAGAAAGAGAGAGAGAGAGAGAGAGAGAGATCACACATCAACACACTGAGAGACAGAGAGAGAGAGAGAGAGAGAGAGAGAGAGATCACACATCAACACACTGAGAGACAGAGAGAGAGAGAGAGAGAGAGAGAGATGGAGAAAAGACTCCTAATGTAGAAGAGACAGGGGGCACAGATGTGAATGTTTCAGGGGCCCTACACGGGCCCTGGACACGGACACGGGCCCTGGACCACGCCAGGCAGTTTAGCTTATCTTCGCTTATCTTCGCTTTTTTTTTCATATTACATTCTAACATTTGGGATATTTCAGCAGGCCCACAATTTCTGGCTACATCTCAGGCTACAGAGACTCCTCCATGTCCTCGGCACGGCTAGCGTAGGCCGCGGCAGCGGCAGCGGCAGAGGCCTCCGTGCCGGCGGGGGTCGGGGTGGGGGTGGCGGCGGTCGAGGACTCCTTCAGAGAAATGTCGTCCACCTGCTTGGTGCTGCTGTCCTCGGGCTCCTCGGGGATGGAGGGCGGCAGGCTCTCGATGTCGGAGCTGCTGAACACGTAGCCGGGCAGCGCCACGTGGGTGCCCAACGCGCAGCTGCCGCCGCTGGAGTTTAGGTACACTCTGCTGGAGAAGAGGGCGGTGCTGCGGGACACTGACGCCGGCTGCGATTGGCTGCTGGTGCTGTTGTTCAGGCTGGTCAGAACCGAGCCATAGCGGTAGTTGGCACACACCACCGGGTCCTTCCAGTCCAACGCCAGGTTCCAGCGGGTCCACATCTTGCGGATCTCTGTTTGAACCTTCAGAGGTTTTAAAAACAAGAAAGATTAGCGGGTGCATATGGATACGTTGTTGTGGTAAGGTTAGGGGTGGGACTAACTAACAGGTGAAGTTTTAGTGATGTCACTTCCTGTGGCTAACACAACGGCAGCACCATTTTCCTTGGTTGGGAATCTGGGGATCTGGGAAAGTCTCCTTTGTTGGGAATCTGGGAAAGTCTCCTTTGTTGGGAATCTGGGAAACTGTGACATTAGGATTGTTTGTCTGAATTCATGCTAGTAGCAAAAAGAACACCAGAAGAAAATTGAACTGTCCGAAACACTTGGCTGGTCCATAGCCAAATAGAGAGAGCCGACACACACACACACACACACACACACTTGGCTGGTCCATAGCCAACTAAAGAGAACCGACAGGTAAGTGACCATGCTCTGAAGCTTTGCCAACCTCACTCTCTCTCACACACACACACACACACAGACACAATCATTCAAGCATGCTAGCTCCGCCATCATGTATTTGTATCACGTGCGCTAGTGTATGGGATTAGGTTTAAGTCTTCTGTTTGGTTTTCAGGTTACAGACAGGGAGGGTCTCCTCTAACCCCTTTCTAATGAAAGCCCTTGACAGTGTAGCTGATTCACCTCAGTTCAGCTGATGCAGCTGCCTTCCTTTGTCTCCTTTCCTGCGCTCCTTTGTCTCCTCATTTACCAGCTGCACTGTGGAGTCTTTGTTCAGGCACACATTGTGCACTCACGCCTTAAACAGATTCTCTCGTAAAGCTAATTCATGCTTTTACAGCTCGTCACACAAACAACTGTAATCCTGTCCTTTATGATCCGCAAAACAAAAAGCCCAAAATGTGTCACCGAACAATAGAGCCGCCTCAAACCAAGCCCTGATAAAGTAGAGGCATTTGACACACTTTATACCTTTTTTTCCAGTCACTATGAATATTGTTATTGTTTATTATTTAGTTTGGCAAGAATGAAATAAACAAAACACACAACTTTCCTGTGTATTCTTCAAGATTACCGTTAAGCTTTGAACGCCTTAGTTTACCTCATAAAGTACCTATTCGATTCCCTCGGGGGCAAACATTCTCAGAAGTCAAACCTGCGAGGAGGATGAGAAGAATGCGGTCGGTGAAGACTGCCGGCATCCTCAAAGCGTGTCTGTTTAACCTTGCTTTAGTTTCTTACCTTTGGTAATCATACAGATTCCTTCATACTATTTTTGAAAACCCCTACTCTTTCATATCCTATTTGCGTAACAGTGTTCATATCTTCTCTTGTTTTTTCTTTTTGAACTTTTTTTTTCAGTCTCGTCATTTGTAATCATCAGAGTCCATCTCTACAGGGACGTGCACAGGAATTTTGAAGGGCCATTGCTCTGCCCTGGAAAAAAGGGGCAACACGTTCATTTTTGTCACCGCCGCCGCCACGCCCCCTCCCCCTGGACGCATATTCTGCCTATATCACTTGAAACTCTGAAATTGTCGGGGTTTGATCACTAACCGCCGCCGCCACGCCCCCCGCCCCCCTGTACGCATATTCCGCGATTATTTTATTCATACATGAAGTTCTGCAGCCGTAATACTATTTAAAAAATATATATATTTCCTTCGGAGGGGCAACTTCAGTCGAGGAGGGCAAACGGGCAGTTGCCCAAGCAACTTCAGTCGAGGAGGGCAAACGGGCAGTTGCCCGGGCAACCTTAGCCCCCTCCTGTGCACGTCCCTGCATCTCTGGCCTCCTCCAGACTCTTCTGTCTTCCCACGTTTTTTGAGTATTTTCGCCCGGCACCTTTTCTCCAGTTCTGTGACCTTCAGCACTGCAAATCCCTTTTCATCCCCCGGGGTCCCTGTCTCAGCAGTGAGTCAGTTCAGACGCTTGCACATTTGTGCATCAAAAGACTCGATATAAGAGTTTGATCTGATTTGACTAAAAGTCTACAGAGGTACAGTACCAGTCAAAAGTTTGGACAAGTGTTTTCTTTACTTTTATTATTTTCCACATTGTAGATTAATACTGAAGACATTTAAACTATGAAACAACACATAAGGAATGATGTTCTAAACCTAAAAAGTGTTATCTACCATGTAGAAAATAATAAAAGTAAAGAAAACACTTCTCAAAAAAATTCAATGTGTGTCCCAACTTTTTACTGGTACTGTAGGTATACTACAGAGGTAGATATACTGGACTCCTAAGGAGAGCCTCTGGAACAGCGACCCCCATCTCAGGCCCTGCACACACACACACACACACACACACACACACAAACACACACACCTCCACATCGGATGTGTTACATTAGCGTAGCGAGAGGTGCCGTTCACCGGTGTCATGTGACATTTACCGATGTGCTCCCTTGCCAGTCACCTATCCACCTCATGACTCGCCTCAAGGGCTCCTTCCTGGGTGGGGGGGGGGGGGGGGGGGGGGGGGGGGGGGGGGGGGGGGGTCAGATAATGGACGGGGGTGTCATGTTACTCACCTCTCCATTGCAGAAGCAGTAGATTATGGACACAAAGAAGCCCTGGAAATAGAAAAGGACAGGAAAATCACCCGAGTATAATGGCAATGTGGAGGACATGAAGGCAGGCATTGTTTTCTTTTGTAAAGGACAAGAAAATAATGAAATAATGTCCAAAATTTCACTTGGAGTGCTTTCCTCAAGAGGCAATCTTAGAGGCAACGTGACCTTTAAAGTTCGCCACTTTTCCAGAATATAGGGGAGAGTTCCGTAGGGGGAGACGGTGAAGTGCTTAGAATGCTTTTTGCAAATGTCTCTCGCACTGTTTTTTGTGTTGTTTTCGCACCCCTCACTGGGCACATTCGTCAGAGTACAGTACATGGCACATTAGAGCTGAAAGCTTTTAGAGAGAGAGAGGAAACAGCGATTCATTCGGCTTTATTAGAGTGACCCCTCTGTAACACTGTGTATTTGATGCCAGGGAGCAGAGGCTGATGAGGAGAGAGAGAGAGAGAGAGGGAGCAGAGGCTGATGAGGAGGGAGAGAAAGGGAGCAGAGACTGATGAGGGAGAGAGAGAGGGAGCAGAGGCTGATGAGGAGAGAGAGAGAGGGAGCAGAGGCTGATGAGGGAGAGAGAGAGGGAGCAGAGGCTGATGAGGAGGGGAGAGAGAGAGGGAGCAGAGACTGATGAGGAGAGAGAGGGAGCAGAGGCTGATGAGGAGGGAGAGAGAGAGAGGGAGCAGAGGCTGATGAGGAGAGAGAGAGAGAGGGAGCAGAGGCTGATGAGGAGGAGAGAGAGAGAGGG
>NC_045172.1:23018478-23020978 GCF_900700415.2 Clupea harengus | reverse complement strand
GAGCAGCAGATTTCAGTCAGTGACGAGTAGGTAAAATGACTCCACTGGCTCTTAAGCAGTCTTGAGTACACGTACACTCGTACACACACACACACACACACACACACACACACACACACACACACACACACACACACAGGCTTTGATCTGGTTGTGTCGGCGGTCTTCACTGGAGTTTAATTAAGTGAGTCTGCTAATGTGGTTGGAGGCATTTTGTGGTCCAGACTCGGTAGTTCTCAGAGCAGCACAACAACTGCACATAACGACACCACACACACACACACACACACACACACACACACACACACACACACACACACACACACACAGCAGAAGAGCGGGTGTGGAGTTTTTAGTGGTGCTGTCTACTGCTGGGAAGCTAACAGGAAGGCTCCACGTCGACTCCGGTGGCGTGGTGTGTGCGTGTCTTAGTGTGTGTGTGTGTGTGTGTGTGTGTGTGCCCGTGTGTTAGTGTGTGTGTGTGTGTGTGTGTATGTATATGTGTGTGTGTGTGTGTGTGTGTGTGTGTGATCTTGTGTGCGCTACTCTGGGCGTAAACATGTTTTACGGGTGCTTTTAAAGGCCCTGAGGTCTGAGGCGGGGACTCTCTCCCTCCCCCCCCCCGTCCCCATAACGACCACGGCAGCATGGGTGGGGCACTGACGAGGGGGGGGGGTTACGTTCCAACACCTCCCGTCTGGGGTGACGTTCTAACGTTCTAAAGTTTCACGTCTGGGGTGACGTTCCAACGCCTCACGTCTGGGGTGACGTTCTAACGCCTCACTCTAACTTCCTGTTAGCTTCCATTCATCTGTGTGTGTGTGTGTGTGTGTGTGCGCGCCTCACTCTAATGTTTCACGTCTGGGGTGACGTTCCAGCGCTGGATGAGACTCTAGTGGTTGACTGGTTTGTAACCTAGTTCTAGTTCCTTAAAGCAGCAATAGGTAGTTCTGTTCCAGAACTAGAAAGCTAACTACCTAAAAGGCATGCAAAAACCTTGCAAACACCACCAACAGCCCAGTTGGCACTGATAGAAGCTTCTAACACTCTAACTGGTGTCTTTTGCCAGTGTAGCGGGCAATGCCATGCTGTGAAAGCTTTTCTTCCAGTTTTGTTCGGAAGAAGGTGCATATCTGTCCTTCACATTACCATATGCTATTAAAATAAATAAAACCATACCTCAAAAAGGTGTCAAATTGTTGCATAGTGCTGCTTTGACCAAATGAGTGCATTCTTCAGAGAACGATATTAAAACAAAAATAAGGTTCTCACAGGCAAACCAATAGCTGGCAAATCCCCCCCCCCCCCCCCCCCCCCCCCCCCCCACACACACACACACACACAGAGAGGCCTAGAGATACACACTCACAGATCTACCTTACGTGCATGAAGGTTAAAACACAGGAGCCAGGTTCTGACCGCCAAACAACCAGCTAACATGACAAAAGCACAGAACAGTTCTCTACACACAAACTCAAGAGTTCTACAGAAGAGATCTCACAGGGTTCCAAATCATTTCCGCCAATTCAATTCTCCACAGTGTCGTTTCTTGTCCTTAATGTCTAAGCAAGCCTCCACGACTAGATGTCTCTCCTCTCTAGGGTACCAACATGCCAACAATCACACACGACAGCCTCCTGACATCTTCAGGTCGTCATGCCAACAGAACACACACACACGACAGCCTCCTGACATCTTCAGGTCGTCATGCCAACAGAACACACACACGACAGCCTCCTGACATCTTCAGGTCGTCATTACCAAAAACCCCACAGACACTGTGTCATTTTGCTAATCTTTTACTAGTCTGGAAGAAAGCGGACATTTTATTTATCGAGGACTACTTCAGGATCTTCGCTAGGGCAAAGCACCTGGTAACTGAGTGAAACCTTGAGAAATAAGTATGGCGTTTGACCTCAGCCTCTTGACCTAAGGCGTTTGACCTCAGCCTCTTGACCTTTTCAACATCACGTATAGAGGATCAATGAGGGGGCGGGCTTTACTCACGGGCTGGAGTCTAGGCTGATGCTATTGGCCTGCGTGGAGGAGGCCCGACTTGTGATTGGTGAAGTTCTGGCTGGGGGAGTGGTGTATCACGTGATCCACCAGGTGGCCCACGGAGGATGGACGCACTCGCGTGCCCTCTTGTGCAAACATGGAGTTCCTGTGGATGGAGGGACACACACACACACACACACACACACACACACACACACACACCACACACACACACACACACACACACACACCACACACACACACACACACACACACACACACACACACACACACACACACAATCATAGAATCAGTCATGCCATGCATTAAGAGTTTAAGAATGGTAAGAGACCGGTTTAGAAGACTGATTTAATCCACTGTCTCCTAATCCGGATAAGCTATGAAATATTTCCTGGCTTGTTCTCAGGCATGTATGCGCGTCTCCCTGTCTGTGTGTTTGGAAATGCATTTCTAGGCACGGAATGGTTAAAAAAAAAAATTA
>NC_045172.1:23010978-23013478 GCF_900700415.2 Clupea harengus | reverse complement strand
CAGCAGCAGTATTAGCATTAGCATTGATATCAGCATTAATATTCGCAGCAGCAGTATTAGCATTAGCATTGATATTAGCATTAATATTCGCAGCAGCAGTATTAGCATTAGCATTGATATTAGCATTAATATTCGCAGCAGCAGCAGCATCAGTAAGAGCAGTAGCATCAGCAGCAGCGGCATTAGCAAGAGCTCTCGAATGCCACCCCTACCCTGACGGTCTGAGCCTGACGAGAGTGACCTGTTGGCACTCCCATTCATTTCAATGAAGGTTGTGGACACCTTATTCCCTGGTGCTCAGTTCTAGCACCAATCTTCTGGACTACAAATGCCACATGACCACAGGAAGCAAAATCTTATGCCGATTGGCCACATCTGCCATGACTGAAACCAGGCAATGGAAATCAAACCTCTTGGCTATTGGGTATAGCTGATGCTAACTAGCTAAAGCTAACCCCTAATGCCTGACCCGCTGTGCTCATCCCACCAACATGGGACTAATGCAGGGTAAAACACACACAACTAGCCATCATCATCATCATCATCATCATCTTCATCACGGCCTCAACACACAACACAATCAGCTTGTTTCTGATGCTGCACGCATAACAGGTGTGTTTTTCTGCATTATTTACCATCTCTGTCCTAAGGGTAAAACACACACAACCACTAACTAAAACAACCAGCCACCATCATTATCATCATCTTCATCACGGCCTCAACATACCTCAACACAATCAACGCAAATGTAATATTGCTGGCCCTAACCCAGGCCTAGTCTGTTCACCTGTGTTTCTGATGCTGCATGCATAACAAGTGTGTTGTTCTCCATTATTGAACATCTCTGTCCTAAGGACAGCGAGCGCCCAACACATCAGTTTCCCCACTGGCCCCATGGGCCAATAGATCCAAGTTTTACTGGCCCCTTGTATATTTTTGACCAATCAACTTGCCCGATAGACAGGCCATGGCTTATGTTGAACCCTGAAGGATATTATTCAGGAACTGAGGAGAACCTGTGAGAGGACTGCATGTGGTTTCAGGGGGGTGTTTTTAAATAATGCGTACATTAAAGGCAAAGAAAACTTCTTTAGTGTGACGGGCTATGTTCAGACTGTCAGTTAAAATCCGACGACCAACGCAGATACGAAAGAAAATGAGGACTGCCTCCTGGACACACAGATTGGATCTGATCACAATCAATATATAATGAGGACAGTCAATCAGGACGATCGGATTCTGTTCAGATATGAAAAACAAAACGGAGTTGGACTGACAGTGTGAACCTAGCCTAAGTAGTACAGTAGTTCACCCCAGGCCAAGGGGGGGCGCTCTCACCAGTAGCGGAACTTGGAGCCCAGGGAGAAGTAATGTGCAAAGAAGTTCTTCTGCGGGGGCACAGGCTGGTCCAGGCGGAAGAAGGTGTGGTGCTCCACGCAGGCCTTCCACAGGTTCTTGCAGGCGCGGTAGTTCACCATGTTGAAGCCCAGCAGTGTCTCTCTACTCTCGCTCTACAGGGGGGGAGAGAGAGAGAGAGAGCATGTGGAGAGAGAGAGAGAGAGAGAGAGAGAGAGAGAGAGAGAGAGAGATGGAGAGAGAGAGAGAGAGAGAGAGAGGGAGGGGGCATGGAGAGAGAGAGAGAGAGAGAGAGAGAGAGAGGGAGAGAGATGGAGAGAGAGAGAGAGAGAGAGAGAGGGAGGGAGATGGAGAGAGAGAGAGAGAGAAGAGATTTAACACACCATTCATAAACTAGTTGCCAGGCACTTTCATTCCCATACAACATTAAAAAGACACTGATCATTTGAATTCATTTCACCCCAATTCAATAACATTGATTACCAGGGCGAAGGGTTGGTGCCCCCTGGCTGGTGGCACCAGATACCCCGTGGAGATGTCGGGGGGGGCAAATGAAGGGCTATGAGTTCCTCTAAAAGGGTTGTTTTTCATCTGGCCATACACATTATGGCCATACACGCATTATTTGGATGATATCCGTCAACTTTGTTGTTTTTAGCTCTACATTGGGAGCAGGATTTTAAAAATGAAAGCCATCAGGGACTGGAGCTCAACTGAACTACACCCAACATGGATCCAATCATGCATGAATGCTGGAGAAATGGTTCTCCAAAATGGTCAATGTCCAGAAAAAACAAAAAACACACTTGGACTGTGCTGTGTTTGTCCTTAAGCATGTGCTGAGAGAGTGCAGCCTGTTTCTAACATCTTGCCCATTAGCCACTAGCATTAGCATTTCCCCCCAAACAAAAACACTCACAAAGTGTGCTGTGTTTGTCCCTAGGCATGTGCTGGGAGAAAGCATGTTGTTTCTGCAGCTTCCCATTAGGATTTGCGCTACTGTTTTTCCCAGACAAGGTCTCACCCAGTCACCCCCACCCCCACCCCCACCTCCACACCATGTCTTACAGCGCCACTTTCCAAATTCCTCTAACTCAGCATGACTGCGATTACACCAAACTGTGCCATTTGGCAATGAATTATG
>NC_045172.1:23003478-23005978 GCF_900700415.2 Clupea harengus | reverse complement strand
CATGTCGCTTACAGTCTTATGTACATGACATTCATGTCCCTTACAGTCTTATGTACATGATATTCATGTCCCTTACAGTCTTATGTACATGATATTCATGTCCATTACAGTCTTATGTACATGATATTCATGTCCCTTACAGTCTTATGTACATGATATTCATGTGCCTCAGTCTTATGTACATGATATTCATGTCCCTTACAGTCTTATGTACATGATATTCATGTATGTGCCTCTTACAGTCTTATGTACATGATATTCATGTCCCTTACAGTCTCATGTACATGATATTCATGTGCCTCTTACAGTCTTATGAGGATTATAGTCATGTGTTCCTTACATCCCTGTGTCCCATAACTAGAATGAGGTTCAAAGAGAGTTTCTGGTAAGGCCTGTGTCCCATAACTAGAACCAGGTTCAAAGACAGTTTCTGGTAAGGCCTGTGTCGTCCATGTTGAACTTGGTCTTCCAGCTGATGGGAGTGCAACGTGTTTCATAGACTGTTAGACAGCGGAAAGTCCAAGAGCGATATCATTCTTCTGTTTGTTTTCTGCATTCTCTGTGAGCAGACATTCTAGATTCTAGATTCTACACTTCGGCGTCAGAGTCTAGACATGCTTCTTCATGTAAGGTTGGGACCAATGATTGACACCCCTTCCAGTCAGCCTGGCACGACACTTCCTGAGTTTATGGTCTCACATGAGAAAGTGTGCGTGTGTGTGCATGCAAGATGTGACCTGAGGAGCAGAGGTGAAGTGTGTGTGTGTGTGTGTGTGTGTGTGTGTGTGTGTGTGTGTGTGTGTGTGTGTGTGTGTGTGTGTGTGTGTGTGTGTGTGTGTGTGTGTGTGTGTGTGTGTGTGTGTGTGTGTGTGTGTGTGTGTGTGTGTGTGTGTGTGTGTGCGCGCGCGCGCGCGCGTGGACCAGGGGAGTGTGTGTGTGTGTGTGTGTGTGTGTGTGTGTGTGTGTGTGTGTGTGTGTGTGTGTGTGTGTGTGTGTGTGTGTGTGTGTGTGTGTGTGTGTGTGTGTGTGTGTGCATGCATGCATCTGTGTGTGTGTCAATACTACACATCCTCACACAAAACCAATAAAACCAGACACAAACACACACACACACACACACACCACAAACTCTTATTTTTCTGCCCAGTGTTTTATGTGTTCGTCAGAGAGGCACAGTTTGAAAGGTGTTACACAGCAGTTGTGTTTGTCGTGACATTGACGAGCAGTAGAGCAGTGGTGGCTTTGCCAACAGCAGGGATGCACTCACCATGGAAAGTAGTTGATTCGTACCCTGTTCTTGTGAATGGCAATCCCAGCGGACATCACCCCAATTAAAATGTCAGTGTTACTTTGATCCTGAGGAACACAAAAGAAAACACATTAAGAAAGAGTGAAGGAGGGAAGGATCGAGGGAGAGAGACAGAGAGAGAGCGGGAGATATTGAGTGAATGAGTGAATGAGTGAATGAGTGAGATAAACACTAATGCAATGACCTTCTAAAGAACGCGTCAAAACTTGGCTGATTCGTCTATTGTAAGTATAAACAATTATATCCACTTCGAAACAGAAATCATTGAAAACCTGGTGTACTTTTAGAACTCAAATAAATGAGATGATGTTGCTTGTAAATGTCTCCTCGTTTTGATTTGATCCATTTTCATTGAGCCCCTAAAAGGTCCTCGTCCGTTCCTAGATTTCTACATTTTGGGAAGAAATTAAAATCACTTCCTTTCAAGCCCATTGGTAGTGTGTGTAGGATGTAACCTGAGGAGCAGAGGTGAAGTGTGTGTGTGTGTGTGTGTGGACCAGAGCTGGAGTGAGTGTGTGTGTGTGTGTGTGTGTGTGTGTGTGTGTGTGTGTGTGTGTGTGTGTGTGTGTGTGTGACCTGAGGAGCAGAGGTGAAGTGTGTGTGTGTGTGTGTGTGTAGACCAGAGCAGGTGTGTGTGTGTGTGTGTGTGTGTGGACCAGAGGTGGAGTGGGGAAGGTTAGCGGTGGAGATGAGGCCCTTCAGGGGTGGTTTCCCGCGCTCCACAGCAGCTCTACACATCCAGACCTGCCCTGGACCACTACAGCTGCATAGCTTCTCACAAGTGCATGTTAAGACGAGTGTGTGACTGTGTGTGTAAATATATCTGCATGTGTGTGTAAGTGGGGTTGTGTGCACATCAGTGTGTGTGTGTGTGTGTGTGTGTGTGTGTGTGTGTGTGTGTGTGTGTGTGTGTGTGAACTCACCCTTGCATAGTGCAATTCCACCCCGTACAGCTCCAGTGTCCGCGCCGTGTTCAGGTAATTAAACTCCGCCTCTGCAGGAGACAGTCCACTACAGAGGGGGGGGGGGGGGGAGGGACGAGGAGGTGTTGGTCAGTCAATCAGCTCAAAAAAAATGAAAAAGTGTGTGTTTGTGTATATGTGTGTGTGTATAAATATGTTTCAGTGAGGGTGTGCGTTCATGTGTTTGCCTGTGTGTGTGTATGTGCACGTCAGTGAGTGAGAGAGAATG
>NC_045172.1:22988478-22998478 GCF_900700415.2 Clupea harengus | reverse complement strand
CACGGCGAGTGGCCCCTCTGTACTGCTGACTGAGGTAGACACACACACACACACACACACACACACACACACACACACACACGGCGAGTGGCCCCTCTGTACTGCTGACTGGAGGTACACACACACACACACACACACACACACACACACACACACACACACACACACACACACGGCGAGTGGCCCCTCTGTACTGCTGACTGGAGGTAGACACGTAGACACACACACACACACACGGCGAGTGGCCCCTCTGTACTGCTGACTGGAGGTAGACACACACACACACACACACACACACACACTCACGGCGAGTGGCCCCTCTGTACTGCTGACTGAGGTAGCAGCAGCAGCAGCCGGTGAATATGGAAAGGCCCGGCCATTTAAACCCCACAGCTCTACGCAGAGGCATCTGGGCTCGTAGTCCGCTGCGTGGGAAAGGACGGGACTAAGGGGGCGTAGCGGGTGGGGTGGAGGGTCTTGGGGCGTAGCTGGTGGGGTGGAGGGTAGGCTGGACACAAGGGTGTGTGATTATGGGTTTATCCCAAAGACCTGGAGAGAGCAACTGCTTACCGCTACCTAGCTAGCGACTTCAACGCAGGGAATAGGAAAAACATCCATCGCCATCTTCACAGCGCTCAGCTTTGGCACCGAAACCACCGAGAGCGTGAGCTGCAAACGCCACAGAGCCGCAGTAACCACGGCAACCAAAACTCCACACTGACTGGCTACGCCTGGGCATGACCGAAACCAGCCAATGGGAAGTAAACGTCACAGTGTGTGTGTGTGTGTGTGTGTGTGTGTGTGTGTGTGTGTGTGTGTGTGTGTGTGTGTGTAGGGCGGAACTCACCTGGCTGTCGGAGGTGTCGTCAGCCAGCTGGAGGCCGAAGTAATCGCGCTCCGTCAGCTCGAGGTGCTTGAACACTAGATCCAGCAGGACCTGTCCCTGATCGTGCTTCTGCATGGGAGAGAGAGAGAGAGAGAGAGACACAGAGAGACACACGATTTAACCGCTCTGTCCTGGAAAGTCCATTATCCCGTAAAAGACCTGTGCAATATCTGCTTTCAAAACAAAACCAACCACATGCAACAATCGTTGGCTTGACCACAAGAAGCCACATGGAGCATTGAGCCAAGACACACACACACACAGTCAGAGTGATGGGGAGTTATACTGGTGCACAGTCAGAGTTATACTGGTGCACAGTCAGAGTGATGGGGAGTTATACTGGTGCACAGTCAGAGTGATGGGGAGTTATACTGGTGCACAGTCAGAGTGATGGGGAGTTATACTGGTGCACAGTCAGAGTGATGGGGAGTTATACTGGTGCACAGTCAGAGTTATACTGGTGCACAGTCAGAGTGATGGGGAGTTATACTGGTGCACAGTCAGAGTGATGGGGAGTTATACTGGTGCACAGGACAGAACCGGATGGAAAGGAAGTTAGAGGTTAGAACATCTCTGTGATTCAGGCCAGTTCTAGCAGGCCGGTTCTGAGCAACATCTCTGATTCGGTGGCGGTTCTAGCAGGCCGGTTCTGAGCAACATCTCTGTGATTCGGTGCAGGTTCTAGCAGGCCGGTTCTGAGCAACATCTCTTGTGGCGGCCCCAGCTCTCTCTCCTCTCCTCTGCTCATGTGAGCGTGCTGTGCCCGGCGAGGAGAGGAGCAGAGTGGAGCGACTCGGAGCGACTCGGAGCGGAGCGACTCGGAGCGGAGCAGACCAGAGCGGAGCGACTCGGAGCGGGGCAGCGCAGCGCAGCAGAGCACAGTGGAGCCTAATAGGAAGTGACACAGCACGGGAAACACTGCGCGCCCTGAGGCACTCGGCCATCTCCTACTGCCCACCAACAGATGAAGCCTGCCACCCCACACTCCACCCCACCCCACCCCACACTCCACCCCACTGCCCCAGCTCACCCCCGAGGGGGATGGAGGGAGAGAGCGGCAGGGGAAGAGATGGAGGGAGATATGGAGCAAGGGATGGGGGGGAAAAGATGAATGGAGCGTTGGTGAGAATGACAGAAGGAAGAATGAAGGGCTGAATGAAGGGGTGGATGAAGGGGTGAATGAAGGGATGAATGAAGGGATGGATGAAGGGGTGGATGAAGGGGTGAATGAAGGGATGAATGAAGGGATGGATGAAGGGGTGGATGAAGGGGTGGATGAAGGGATGATGAAGGGATGGATGAAGGGATGAATGAAGGGATGATGAAGGGATGAATGAAGGTGTGGATGAAGGGGTGAATGAAGGGATGAATGAAGGGATGGATGAAGGGGTGAATGAAGGGATGAATGAAGGGCTGGATGAAGGGATGGATGAAGGGGTGAATGAAGGGATGAATGAAGGGCTGGATGAAGGGGGGAATGAAGGGATGAATGAAGGTGTGGGTGAAGGGATGAATGAAGGGATGATGAAGGGATGGATGAAGGGATGGATGAAGGGATGATGAAGGGGTGAATGAAGGGGTGGGTGAATGAAGGGATGGATGAAGGGGGGGATGAAGGTGTGGGTGAATGAAGGGATGAATGAAGGGATGAATGAAGGGATGAATGAAGGGATGATGAAGGGATGAATGAAGGGATGAATGAAGGGGTGGGATGAAGGGATGAATGAAGGGCTGGATGAAGGGATGAATGAAGGGGTGGGTGAAGGGGTGAATGAAGGGGGGAATGAAGGGATGGATGAAGGGATGGATGAAGGGGGGAATGAAGGGATGGATGAAGGGATGAATGAAGGGATGGATGAAGGGGTGGATGAAGGGGTGAATGAAGGGATGGATGAAGGGGTGGATGAAGGGGTGAATGAAGGGATGGATGAAGGGATGAATGAAGGGATGAATGAAGGGGTGGATGAAGGGATGAATGAAGGGATGGATGAAGGGATGAATGAAGGGATGAATGAAGGGATGAATGAAGGGATGAATGAAGGGCTGGATGAAGGGGTGGATGAAGGGGTGAATGAAGGGATGGATGAAGGGATGGATGAAGGGATGAATGAAGGGATGATGAAGGGGTGAATGAAGGGATGGATGAAGGGGTGGATGAAGGGGTGGATGAAGGGGTGGATGAAGGGGTGAATGAAGGGATGGATGAAGGGATGATGAAGGGATGAATGAAGGGATGGATGAAGGGGTGAATGAAGGGATGAATGAAGGGGTGGATGAAGGGATGAATGAAGGGATGAATGAAGGGATGAATGAAGGGATGAATGAAGGGGTGAATGAAGGGATGAATGAAGGGGGGAATGAAGGGATGGATGAAGGGATGAATGAAGGGGTGAATGAAGGGATGAATGAAGGGGGGAATGAAGGGATGGATGAAGGGATGAATGAAGGGATGGATGAAGGGGTGGATGAAGGGGTGAATGAAGGGATGAATGAAGGGATGGATGAAGGGATGAATGAAGGGATGGATGAAGGGGTGGATGAAGGGGTGAATGAAGGGATGGATGAAGGGATGAATGAAGGGATGAATGAAGGGGTGGATGAAGGGATGAATGAAGGGATGGATGAAGGGATGAATGAAGGGATGAATGAAGGGATGAATGAAGGGGTGGATGAAGGGCTGGATGAAGGGGTGGATGAAGGGGTGAATGAAGGGATGGATGAAGGGATGGATGAAGGGATGAATGAAGGGATGATGAAGGGGTGAATGAAGGGGTGAATGAAGGGATGAATGAAGGTGTGAATGAAGGGGTGGAGGGCGACTAGGTGACAGCAGCAACTGAAGGAGTGCAAACCAGAATGCAGGTCTCATGAGTCTTCCACTGATAGTCCTTCATTGGGCTTCAGTAGAAGAATCCCTGAATGTCTGAGTGGTGTGTGACTTCGTGTGTGTGTTCACTCATGTGTTACTTTATGGTCTTATGATATCTGTGGACATCCTGGGGTAGATCCTGTCCCTGGGTTCTTAAAGATAAGAATGGAACATTTCTAGGAGAGAGAGAGAGAGAGAGAGAGAGAGAGAGAGAGAGAGAGAGAGAGAGAGAGAGAAAATGTGTGTGTGTGTGTTGGCAGGATAACACCTGATGATGGTAGCCTGGTGATCGTCCTGACGCAGTGTGAACTACACAAGGTGGGCCCTGTGACCAACACCCTCTTCTGTCAGACCTAGGACACTTAAACGGAGACTTTGTCTGTTCTCATCAGAGAAGCTGGTGACTCTTTATGTGAAGGCATGCTCTCCCTCCCTTGATGCGCATCGTTGGAAAGAAAACCTTGCTCCTAATTCTTCTACAATCGCCCGTCTGAACGTCTCGGCAGTGATGGTCATTTTGCTCCTGATTCTCTGTGTGTGTGTGTGTACATGTGTGTGTGTACATGTGTGTGTCTGAACGTCTTGGCAGTGATGGTCATTTTGGACCACAGATAAAACTGAAACTGGATGGTTTGATTTCCCGCTTAGTTCCTGGTTTCCATCCTGCTCACGTGCTCTCTCTTACACACACACACACACACACACACGGTTTCTGCCTCCACATCGCCATGGCAACAGGGCTCAGCACCGGCTCACATGTCTCCACGCCACGCTGTGTGTGACAAGAATGACAACATAGCAGGTGGGCTCTCTGTGTGTGTGTGTGTGTGTGTGTGTGTGTACGTATATGTGTACATGTGTGTGTGTAATTATTTAATTAACTCCCCCGCAGTGATGTGTGTGCATAAGCACACGTGTGTGTTTATACGTATATGTGTACATGTGTGTGTGTAATTATTTAATTAACTCCCCCGCACAGTTATGTGTGTGTGCATAAGCACACGTGTGTGTATATACATGTGTTGGTGGGCTGGGAGGAGTTGACCACTCCAAAGGTTCTGTGGAAGGCAGTAAGGGGTTGGCACACACCCGTCTCCGGTGCCCAGGACTGGCACAGAGTCACAGGCACCGCTGTGCCAACGGGGTGCCCAGCTCTCCTAGGTGTGTGGGCACACACACACACACACACACACACACACACACACACACACACACACACACACACACACACACACACACACACACACACACACACACACACACACACACACACACACACACACACACACACACACACACACACACACACACACACACACGAGGGCTTCCAGCAGCTCAACTGACAGAGCAGGGTTCCAACACCACAAAGACCCAGGGGGCACACATACTGACTCCCAGAATGCATTGCGATCCTCAGTAGCAGAAATTAAAGCATTATTATTATAATCCACCTGACAAAGCAAAATCAACCCCTTCGGAAGCATTTAATAAATTATTGTGACTAAATCCGGCATCCCTATGGAGACACTACACAGGTCTCGGTCTCTATGGAGACACTACACGGGGTCGGTCCCTATGGAGACACTCTACGGGTCTGTCGCTATGGAAACACTACACGGGGTCGGTCCCTATGGAGACACTACACGGGTCTCGGTCCCTATGGAGACACTACGGTCCCTATGGAGACACTACACGGGTCGGTCCCTATGGAGACACTACGGTCCCTATGGAGACACTACACGGGTCGGTCCCTATGGAGACACTCTACGGGTCTGTCACTATGGAGACACTACGGTCCCTATGGAGACACTACACGGGTCGGTCCCTATGGAGACACTACACGGGTCGGTCCCTATGGAGACACTACACGGGTCGGTCCCTATGGAGACACTACACGGGTCGGTCCCGGATGCAGGTAGTCCAATCCCCACGCTGGCTGGGTCTGGGTCCATTCACACGGTCTGGGTCTGGGTCCATTCACACACGGTCTGGTTCTGGGTCCATTCACACACTCTCTGGTCTGAGCAGGTAGTCCATTCACACGCTATCGGAGTCTGGGTTTAACGCTAACTGGAACTTCCTCCTTGCTGAAGGAGCCACTGATGGTCGGTTTAACGGTAAGTGGATCTTCCTCCTTGCTGAAGGAGCCACTGACGGTCGGTTTAATTGGTGGGTTGGTGCTTCCTCCTTGCTGAAGGAGCCACTGACGGTCGGGTCTAATTGGTGGGTTGGTGCTTGGGGCGCATTCCAGCTTTGATATTCAACATTAAAGGGAAGCTACTGTGCCTGAGGCTACACTAACTCAGCTTAAGCTAACCATCTCCATACACACCCTCAGTAGGCTTCCCCTCATCCTTGGCCTTCCTGACTTCCTAGGCCTCGTAAATGTACAAGTTGTAAGAACATGAGGAGTTTTCTGTGCCAAAGTTATATATTTCAAGTCGTGGCCTTTTCTGAACTTTCTGAGTGATCAAACCTCTATGTCGTACCCAGTCAGATTTATCCATTCATTCAGTCACTTAATAACACACAAAAAAAAAAAAACAGCGAAATATCTCCTACCAATAACTACAGAAATTATGGACCCCTCTCCTCCACCACTCCTAACCACTGGTGGATAGCCTTCAGAGACTACAGGGAGGCCTTCGGAGACTACAGGCAGGCAGGCTACACTGGTGGATAGCCTTCAGAGAGTACAGGGAGGCCTTCAGAGACTACAGGAAGGCTACACTGGTGGATAGTCTTCAGAGACTACAGGCAGGCAGGCTACACTGGTGGATAGTCTTCGGAGACTACAGGAAGGCTGCACTGGTGGATAGTCTTCAGAGGCTACAGGGAGGCAGGCTACACTGGTGGATAGTCTTCAGAGAGTACAGGGAGGCCTTCAGAGACTACAGGAAGGCTACACTGGTGGATAGTCTTCAGAGACTACAGGCAGGCAGGCTACACTGGTGGATAGTCTTCGGAGACTACAGGAAGGCTGCACTGGTGGATAGTCTTCAGAGGCTACAGGGAGGCAGGCTACACTGGTGGATAGTCTTCAGAGAGTACAGGGAGGCCTTCAGAGACTACAGGAAAGCTGCACTGGTGGATAGTCTTCGGAGACTACAGGGAGGCAGGCTGCACTGGTGGATAGTCTTCGGAGACTACAGGGAGGCAGGCTACACTGGTGGATAGTCTTTGGAGACTACAGGGAGGCAGGCTGTGCCGGGTCCCTGACTGGAGGTCTCAGCACAAGCCAAGCTTTTTATAACCACCTCTCACTTCCAGCTGTCTTGCGGCTGCCTAAAAGCATCAGGCCAATGTGCAAATGCAGGCTTTCTGAAACACCGGCGATGCATTATTCACACAGTCGAGTGAAGGAGGCAGGCAGTGCAGCGCGCACACGCGCACACACACACACGTCTGCAATCACTTACTCACACAGGCTTGGGCACAAACACACACACATGCGCGCACGCACGCACACACACACACACACACACACACACACACACACACACACACACGTCTGCAATCACTTACTCACACAGGCTTGGGCACAAACACACACACATGCGCGCACACACACACACACACACACACACTCTAGCAAAGTGTCTCATTTAAGGTCCCTTCTGCCTGGCAGCTGTTGATCCGAGCGGTGTTGATGGAGGGGTCAAAGGTCAGGCCGGCACTGAGGCCTCAGCTGACGTGGGACGATGATGAAGAGGAAGAGGAGGAAGAGGCAGAACAAGGACATGCCACACACTGTAGTTCAGGCTCCAGGCAAAGTGGTCACCTGTGACCTCTCTCTGTTGCAAGACCCTTTATGGCTGCCCATAGGGGACTTGGAGTTAGAGCAGAGAGGTGGCACACCATTACATTTACATTTAGCAGACGCACACACACACACACACACACACACACACTTATCGATGTAGAGCAGAAGGACCCGACACTCAAGAGGGGAGTGTATCACCAGTCCGAGGTTTTACATTTACATTTTACATTTAGCAGACGCTTTTATCCAAAGCGACCTTACAAGGATGTATACACATTTTTACGTTTACACTGATGGCACACTGCACATCAGGAGCAGTTAGGGGTTCAGTGTCTTGCTCAAGGACGCTTCGACAGGGAATCGAACTAACAACCTTCTGATTACTAAACGACTTCAGAAGGTCGTAGACAACTGCGATTTGCGGACACATTTACGAGTGAAACGTTTTGATTTGTAGCGATCTTCACTGTTGACCCTCGACCCTTAACCCCCCGAGCCGTGTGAGCGCCCCCCGCAGGCGGGCTGTGTTCTGCAGGCAGTGGGCTCTGAATTATAGAGGAAGTTAGGGGGGGAAAGGCAAACAGAAAAGGGAACACCTCGTGTTGTGCATAAATAAGTCAGCAGCAGGAGTGTGTGTGTGTGTGTGTGTGTGTGTGTGTGTGTGTGTGTGTGTGTGTGTGTGTGTGTGTGCTAAATAAGACTGAGGACGGTCTGGCACAGGAGTGGGGGAGGGGAGGGGACGCTCACACTCCAGCTCTTTCTTGCTCTTATTCTCTACCTCCTTTTTCTATTATTCAACCCAAGTGTATCCCCCTTTCCACTATCTCTCTCCTCTCCCCCATCCCATCCTCCTCTCTCTTCTGAGTCTGTACAGTACTACAGGGATCAGACTCAACCAACAGAGCCTTATTTTACCCATCTTTCACCAGACACACACACACACACGTGATTTACTGGAGATGCATGTGTTTTTGGGGGCAAATGTGTGTGTGTGTGTTTGTGTGTGTGTGTGTGTGTGTAAGTGAGTATTTGCATGTGTATCTGCGTCTGCCGAGCACATATGCTGTGATGGAACAAGAGCAGAATGGCCATACCACCATGGAAAGCACACTGCAAAGTACGTCACACACACACACACACACTCTTCGGCTGCAATAATCACCATCCCAGTACATGATCCTGACATTTCGGTCCCTGCCTCATTGTGAGCAGATTAGAGAGGGGGGGGGGGGGGGGGGGGGAGCTGAAACAAAGCAGCCTGGCAGCCATGGGGGCCATGGGGGGTAAAGAGGAGGAGATGCGGGGGGGGGGGGGGGGGGGGCAGGAGTGGAAGAGGGGAGAGGGGCGAGGGGCAGCAAGGGGAACTGGGGTAATTGGGGGACAGGGGAAGGGGAGGATGCAGTGCCTAGCTGGTGGGGTCCGGGTGTCTCGTGTGATTAGGACATCCCACAGAAGGGGCGGGGGGGGGGGGCATATCAGGCCTGGGTATCCCTGCCAGGTGGTTAGAGCAGTATCGTCCACACATACAACCAAGCCCCTGTGTGTGTGTGTGTGTGTGTCTGTCTGTGTGTCTGTGTGTATATACACGTGTGTGTGTTTGTGTCTGTGTCTGTCTGTGTGTGTACACGTGTGTGTGTGTGTGTGTGTGTGTGTGTGTGTGTGTGTGTGTGTGTACACGTGTGTGTGTGTGTGTGTGTGTCTCTCGGGCTGAGGGTCAGTGACAGCTGTGAGAGGAATGTGCAGTGTGAGGTGGGTGGGGCCATGTCTGTGGCCACTTCAGCACCGTCACACCCACACACATCCGTGCAACACACACACACACACACACACACTTCAGCACCGTCACACCCATACACATCCCTGCAACAAACACACACTTCAACACCATCACACCCACACACTTCAGCACCATCACTAGGGCCAATGATTTTCCGTTTCAAAAAAATGCATTTTCCGTTTCAGCTCATTTTGTTCACCCTGAGGTAGATTGATGGCTTAAAATGACTGAATAATACGTGCCCTTCTTATATTGTTGTTTGCCAGCCATCAACAGAACAGAAGACTAAAAATGTTTTGTTTTAAATGCGATTGGGAAGACGAGCGCGTGAATGTGACTGAATGTGGCTTTAGCGGACGTGTGTGGGTCAACCGTTAAAAAGGGGGGCGTGGCCGGAGCAGAGTTCAGCGCAGACGTGACATTTTCTCAGTGGTTTTGTTCTTTAATTAATGTTTGTTCATTGTTGCAATCGTTGTTGTGTTTATTTGAAAGAAATATAGCCTTGCAGCCCAAAATACAGGGGAATTTGGGCGATTTGTATGCACAAAATGATATTTCCGTTTCAAAGTTGCAATTCCGTTTCAAAGTGTTCATTCCGCGAATTCCGTCCGTTTTCCGTTATCGCGGAAAATCATTGGCCCTACATCACACTGGCACACATCCCTGCAACAAACACACACTTCAGCACCGTCACACCCACACGCA
>NC_045172.1:22953478-22980978 GCF_900700415.2 Clupea harengus | reverse complement strand
ACACACACACACACACACACACAGCACTCACTGCACCCGCTCACACACAGCATTCACTGCACCCGCTCACACACACACACAGCATTCACTGCAACCGCACACACACACACACACACACACACACACACACACACACACAGCATTCACTGCACCCGCTCACACACAGCACTCACTGCACCCGCTCACACACACACACACACACACACACACACACACACACACACACACACACACACACCACACACACACACCCACACACACACAGCATTCACTGCACCCGCTCTCACACACACACACACACACACACACAGCATTCACTGCACCCGCACACACACACACACACACACACACACACAGCATTCACTGCACCCGCACACACACACACACACACACACACACACACACACAACACACACACACACAGCACCCGCTCAAGATCACAAAAACCCTGAGAAGACGAGCCGCAGAGGAGGGGGGATACCACTAAAGAGAGAAAAAAAAAGACGAGAGAGAGAGAGAGTATTTACAACTCCTACATTCCTCGGGACAACATGCAGTAGGCTTGGCCTGGAGTTTTTTTTTTTCCTTCTTCCCAGGGGTCGGATCTTTTAGAGGAAAAACATCCAGCGCGCACACACACACACACACACACAGTGTCTAACAAGACATTTCCAGGCCCCTTGTGCCGCCATGGTGGCACTAAGGAAACTATTGGCCAATTGGACACACTTCCAGAATTTCACAGCCTTTAGCAGTGCCATCATTTCACACACACACCTCTCCTCGGTCGAACAAGAAAAACAGCTTTCTTCGCTTGTGCCTGCCACCTGAGATCCTGATCCAAAGGGTGAACTTCAGGTTACGTGGCTCAGTATTGAGAACTGTAGCCTAAGGTCATCAAATTCAAGATCTGTCTTCCTGTGAAGAACAGTAGGGCTATATTTAGAGCCCTTTAGAGTCGAATAAACTGTCCCTTACCGTATTAAAAATAAAATAAATAAATAAAAAAAGAAATCAAGGTTCTTTTTCACACAGTAAAAGCAAAACAACTTGAAAGAAGGAAGGAAAGAAAGATGAAGAGATTATATGGGGGAGAGAGAGAGAGAGAGAGAAAAAACTGTGTTTCTCCTTAGCTCCATATCAATCGCAGGCTGTTGCGTAAGCGGGTGAATAAACATGTGTGTGTGTGTGTGTGTGTGTGTGTGTGTGTGTGTGTGTGTGTGTGTGTGTGTGTGTGTGTGTGTGTGTGCTCAGCGCCTCCGCAGCCTGACATAAACCCTCCTTCAGGTGGAGCGGTTCTACAGGCCACAGCCCAGTGCAGAAGGGTCCGCTTTGGAGCGGTTCTACAGGCCACAGCCCAGTGCAGAAGGGTCCGCTTTGGAGCCGCGGTTCTACAGGCCACACCCCTGCTGCAGGGAGAAGGCATAAGGTAAATGTCCGTTATTTAGCAGACGCTAATTTTTATCCAAAACGACAACGAGTTTTTCCATCGGCACTTTTGGCCATGCCGCACCAGGATGTGCTGAGCCACTTTGCATTTCCATTACCAGGTGAATGGTGGTGAATGGTGCCAAATTGTGCGTGCCGCAGTATGTTGTACCCTCTCCCGAGAAGGAGCAAACCGGAGCCTCTCCCTCTCCCGGGGCAAACCGCGTGGGGTTCTCCTCCAAACGTGCCTGATGACAGTGAAGCTACTCTCTCTCTTGTGATTGTCATCAGGCACGTTTGGAGGAGAACCAATGAAGATTCTCTCTCTCTCTCTCTTGTGATTGGCTCAGTCCTCATTTGAGCTTGCCATAGTGGGTCTGTATTCTTGTTCATCAAGATGCGTACAAAGCAGATCCGGGCGGAAGGTTTATTCTGGAATGTTTGAATAGTAACTATAACGACGATAGAGAGCTGGCAGGCTGGCAAGCTAGCCCACATAGAATTAGAAACAGTTAACATTAATGTTAGCAAGGATTTGGGCTTAGAAATATAGAAATCATTTTAACCAAAACAACCTCCGTTCTTTGACTAAAGAAAGTAGTTCTAGTCTGAACACTAAACAGGTTGGTTTCCATTTAGACTTACCCAACTGTTTCCTTAGTGGGCTAAATGTTAGACGTGCCTAAATACATGTATGATAACTGGTGTACACACTAAGGATACTAACCTTTCGCTTTGCATCATGGAGTAGTTCACCTCCACTTCGTTGAATATTTGTACACACCCTGAAGCAAGTAGACCCCGATGTATGGAAATGCAAGTCTAGGCTGTGCTTGGTCAACACGCTAAGCTGAGGGAGGTTCGTACTGAGCAACACCATTTGTTTGGAAAAACTGCAAATGCAAGGATTCCTGCCACGGTAACCACTGTACCACCAACACCCCATTATGAGTCACAAACCAACACACACACACACACACACACACACACACACACACACACACACACACACACACACCTCAACTAACCATTCCCAGCGGTCCACCCAAACACACCAGGGGCACCATGGGACATGTCAGAGGCACACACGTTTGAGACCAGCTCCAGGTCATTCTGGTTTAATCTGAGACACACAAGTTTGAGACCAGCTCCAGGTCATTCTGGTTTACTCTCGGAGGGACAAGTTTGAGACCAGCACCAGGTCATTCTGGTTTACTCTCGGAGGCACAGAGCTACGACCTGCAGCAGGGGCAGGGTCATGCTGGTTTAATCTTAGAGAGACACACAAGTTTGAGACCAGCACCAGGTCATTCTGGTTTAATCTTAGAGACACAAGTTACGACCTGCAGCAGGGACAGGTCTCAGGGGCAGGGGCAGGTCTAGGCAGGGGCAGGTCTAGGCAGGGGCAGGTCTAGGCAGGGGCAGGGGCAGGTCTAGGCAGGGGCAGGGGCAGGTCTAGGCAGGGGCAGGGGCAGGTCTAGGCAGGGGCAGGTCTAGGCAGGGGCAGGTCTAGGCAGGGGCAGGGGCAGGTCTAGGCAGGGGCAGGGGCAGGTCTAGGCAGGGGCAGGCAGGGGCAGGGGCAGGGTCAGGGGCAGGGGCAGGCAGGTCTAGGCAGGGTCATGCTGGTTTACTCTGGCAGAACAGAGCGCTGTGTTTCTCCAGAGCAAACCTCAAACAGTACAGTAAACACAAACAGCACTGTAAACAGTGGTTTAAATACAAACAGCACTGCAACCACAAACAGCACTGCAAACATTAACAGCACTGTAAACACAAACAGCACTGTAAACACCAACAGCACTGTAAACACCAACAGCACTGTAAACACCAACAGCACTGTAAACACAAACAGCACTGTAACCACAAACAGCACTGTAAACATTAACAGCACTGTAAACACAAACAGCACTGTAAACACAAACAGCACTGTAAACATTAACAGCACTGTAAACACTAACAGCACTGTAAACACAAACAGCACTGTAAACACCAACAGCACTGTAAACACCAACAGCACTGTAAACACCAACAGCACTGTAAACACAAACAGCACTGTAAACACCAACAGCACTGTAAACACAAACAGCACTGTAAACACAAACAGCACTGTAAACATTAACAGCACTGTAAACATTAACAGCACTGTAAACACAAACAGCACTGTAAACACAAACAGCACTGTAAACACCAACAGCACTGTAAACACAAACAGCACTGTAAACACAAACAGCACTGTAAACACAAACAGCACTGTTCCAAATCCATTGCCAAACACGCAGCCATCCCGGGAGGCCCTCTGCTGATTTCAAACCAAAACGTAAATCCATATTATATCGTAACACTGATAGTATGGTTTTACACCAACATAAATCAATATATACAGAATGTTCAAGCCTGTGTTTGACCTAGACAAGCAGTTAATCAATACTTGGGTTTGAGGATTTGTTGTCGTTGCAAAATTTTTTTGTGTTGCATGCGATGCGTGTCGCATTTCTGGGGAGTCGCACAGCGAGTGGAGGAACTGGCATAGGTGATGAGAATCCGCCCGTGTGCTGGTGGCGTTATGTTATGGTGTGGTGTGTTATGGTGTTATGGTGTGGTGTGTTATGGTATGGTGGTGTGTTATGGTGTGGTGGTGTGTTATGGTGGTGTGTGGTGTGTTATGGTATGGTGGTGTGTTATGGTGTGGTGGTGTGGTGTGGTGGTGTGGTGTGGTGGTGTGTTATGGTGGTGTGTTATGGTGTGGTGGTATGGTGTTATGGTGTGGTATGGTATGTTGAACGGGCACAGGACGTAGTCTGTGGAGCCATTTAACATTCTCCACCGGTGGAGCCTAGGACTGTCTTTTATTGATGAGCTGGTGTTGAGAGATTTTGCGTTGCGGTGCCGGTGCGGTGCGGTGGTGTGCTGTGCTGTGCGGAGCTGGTGCGGTGCCGAGCTGTGCCGAGCTGTGCGGAGCTGTGCGGTGCGGTGCGGTGCTGTGCGGTGCGGTGCTGTGCCGAGCTGTGCGGAGCTGTGCGGTGCGGTGCGGTGCGGTGCGGTGCTGTGCCGAGCTGTGCGGTGCGGTGCTGTGCCGAGCTGGTGCGGTGCGGAGCTGGGCTTCGGTGATGAGAACCTGGCGGCCCCCCGTTGCAGCCAGCCCACACCTCGGCAGGGGAGGAGAGCGTGGGTGGAGCAGAGCAGCCTGCCTTCCCACAATGCTTCTCCAGCTCTCGCTCGTTCGCATCCTCACTCTTCCTGCAAGTCATGGCTCTCTTCCTCTTCCTCATCATCATCATCTGTCCATCTCCCTCCCCATCTCCTTCTTTCCTACTCGCTCTCTATCCCTCGCTCTTCACCATCTCATGGCATCTGGCCTCTCCTTTCTTTTTTTTTCCTGTCCATCCATCCATCCCACACACACACACACACACACACACACACACACACACACACACACACACACACACACACACACACACACACACACACACACACACACACACACACACACACACACACACACACACACACACACACACACACACACACACACACACACACACCATGGCATTTGGCCTCCCTCTTCCTCCATCTCTGGGCATTGGCATTTGCCTCTCTCTCTCCTTCTCTCCTTCCCTCCCTCCCTCTTTCCCTCTCTCCCTCCCTCCCTCCCTCTCCCTCTCCCTCTTTCCCTCTCTCCCTCTCTCCCTCCAGGCCTCATCTGTTCACCCTCCTCTGTTAAGTTGACTGGTCCTAACGGTCACCTGAGCCCCTGGCCCCCCTGTCGTGGTCTTAACGGGACGCCTTTGCCAGGGGCAGCGAAGCAGGACCACCTATCTCCATGCCCGCTGCCCGCTGCCCGCTGCCCGCTGCCCACACACCCCCATCATCACATCCCAAGGCTCCGTGCTGCTAGAGCCACTGTGAGATGGCCTGCTGGGATTGGGCAGGAGAGAAGGGAACCCCCTGGCCATATTATGTTAAAAGAGCAGGTGAAAAAAAGATCAGGTTTGAGGTACAACGCAGTGAAAAGTAGAGTAGAACTTGCTCACGCCAAATCGTCTTTTTGTGATATTTAATGGACAATGTATTCTTATCAGGCCTTTAGACGGTGACAATTGTTTGGTGCATGTACGGTAAATTATATTGCCAGTCAATTTATAGTGTGCACCTTCTTTTCCCCAAATTGGTTGAGGCACTGGGCTAAACACATCACTAATACACGCTTGCCCAACCTACCCCAATGGAGGAGGGTTCGGTGGAGACACACACACACACACACACACACACACACACACACACACACACACACACACACACACACACACACACACACACACACACACACACACACACACACACACACACACACACACACACACACACACACAGCGTCGATGTGTGACTGGCCACGTGAAAACACACCTTCATCTTCAGCGGTGGGTACAGACAACTAAAGTAGAACGAGTGTGACGATTCTGCTGTGCTGGGCAAAACTCTGGCATTTCCCACCCCTGTTTGCCTCATCACACTTCTGAGAAGCCCCAGTCTGTCACAGCCTAATGAGGAGGTCTCAATCACATGAGACACCGACGAGACGTGGACGAGACATCAACTGAGCGTGTGTCACGTAGGACTCACTCTCCGCTCCTCTGACTGCCGGATCCGCGCCAGAACTGAGCCGGACGGAGCAACTGTGATCTGGGAAATACCGAGTCCCATCTCCCCCCTCCCTCCCTCCCTCACTCCTTCCGGTATCTCTGGGCCACATGCGTGTGTCCATCACCAGACACAAGGAACTTGTGGTCACTTACTCAGAAGCCGGCTCACTTGCCAGTTTCCTCAAAACCAACTTTCCAGTACATTAGTTCAGCCGCAGTTTCTCATCAGGTCAGCGACTGCCTCTGAGACACAGTCCAACTAGAGAGTGCTGGCAGGTCAGGGAGAGAGCGCCTGTGGAAACGTGCCTGCGTGACCTTGAACAGAACAAGGTCAAGGTCAGGGAAAGTGGCTCACAATAAATCAGGTGCCCTGAAGTTCCATTGGTCTAATTTGCTCCAGAAGCCTGGAAGAGGGGAACCTCAGGAGGCCCATTCTAGAATGTTAGAAAATTCTATTTGTCACCATCACCACGCTTCCTGCTAAGGAACGGAGGGACACACACAAAAGATACACCGTCTAAGGTCGTGGGTGTGCCGACGCCGAGTGCATCACACTGCAAGCATCAGCTACACATCCACACATAAGCTCAGCCATGCTTGAAAGCTTAAACGATAATAATAATAATAATAATAAAAAATAAACAAAATATCACACCCCGGCTCTAATAAGATTGAGTGCTCACTTTACCGCGTTGAGAGGGCGAAAGCGGAGCGGTATGGCGTTATTACGGCGCTGCCACTACCTGATACAGTAATCCGCTGGGGATGGGGGGGGGGGGGGGACGATGACACAAATCCCTTTACGAGTGCAAATCCACCTCAACCCCAGTGGTGCGGCCGATGAGGAGGTGTGACAGCACAGAGCACTGGGCCAAGATGCAGGGGAGTCTCAAGATGGGAGGGCCAACGCAGGTAGAGCACACACACACGCACACACACACACACAGACAGACACACAGCGCAAAACACCAGCAGCACAGGCACAACATAACCAGAGCCATACATACACCAAACATACCAACATACAAACACAATGCACTGTAGAAGACAACACACACACACACACACACACACCTATGATACAAAATATCCAACAAACAAATGCAACAGAAAGCAGACACAACAGAAAGCAGCCACAACATAAAGCATCATTCAACACTAAACAAACAAACACACAATACAGAACAACCGTATGAAAGAAAGGGGCTCTTTTCTCACATACCGGATGTGTGTGACACATTAACAGAACACGTCACTCACTCACACACACACACACACACCCCCCCACACACACTATAATTCCCCCGACATCATCATGTTCTAACCACTACTGGGGACAGACAACACACACACACACACACACAGATCAAACAGAGCAGCCTTTTAAATGAATCATCCCTTCTGGCTTCCACACACACACACAACTAACCAATTCCCCAGCCTACCCCCATCATAGCAACACCAGGCTGTTGCTGAGCCAACAGTTGCCGTTCACAACAGACACAAAAATACCTCCTCGAGAGCGCAGGCCCACAAACACCTCCCCCTCAACACACACACACACACACACACACACACACACACACACACGAAAACACCTAGAGAAGAAGGGTTCTTGAGAAGCTCTTTTTTCTTTTCTCTGTACGAAAAACCTCACCTCCCACCTTCTCCCCAGCACCTTGCGAGCGCTAGCAAGTCTGTTCGGAAATATGCTCGCCTGCAAGATGTATCGCCAGCCAATCTTCTCACAGTGGAGAGCTGACAGCTTGAAGAATGGTGCGAGGGTGCGAGGGTGCGAGGGTGAGAGCGCGAGTGTGTGTATGTGTGTGTGTGTGTGTGTGTGTCTGCTGGGCAGCCTTAGCTTCTTCCTAATGCTCTGGAGATCTAGGCACCAGTCACATTCAGAGGGCCTGACGGGGCCCCCAGTCTCATTCAGAGGGCCTGACAGGGCGGTTGTCTCATGGCGGGGGAGTCGAGGGCGGGTGGCGGGATCTCTGGAGACCCACTGGAGCTCTGTCTCAGCATGCATGCACGCACGCGCACACACACACACACCACTGTTCTGCTTTGCGGAACGACATCGGCTATATTTGACCATTCCACCAATCTGTTCTTGTGCTATTTATCCAGCTTGCTTGCCATCTCTCGCACAAATGCACACACACACACAACCCCATGCCCACACACAAACACACACACACACTCTCTCTCTCTCTACAGCTCTCCTTCCCTGACCTGCTGCCGTCGTCGTAATGCAAAGAATAATACAATTTCACTGCACCTGCATTCAGGAAAAGCTTCTATGCATCTACGGGAGGAATGTCGACATCATCCCTGCTCATTCTTGAATAGAAAGAGAAAGAGAGAGAGAGAGAGAAGGATAGAGAGGGGGAGAGAGAGGCCTGAATGTGCTGCACCCTCCCTCTCCCGCTCACCGAATGCTATGACATCATCTGGAGCGAAGCGATGTGATGCTGGTGGGTTGGGCCAGGCTTGCTCAGGTTGTGTGTGTACACGCCGGAGAAATTCTTCCCTTCAGGAGGAGAATTCCTGCTGGCTGCCGAGAGAGGGGGTGGGGGGGGGGGGGGGGGATTGGCTGGAGGAGGGGTGTGATGTGACGTTGAAAGCTTAGCGACAGGCATTATTCTTTATTCTCTGTTCTCGCGTTTATCCGCTCGGGTGCTAGGGAAGGAAGGAGGATTTAGACATTCGGCTGCGTTTTTCGCACCCCATGATTTAGGCAAATTGCTTCCACGCATGGCTAAGTCTGTGCATTTTGTCACAATAAAAAAATGATATCTAGGCTACAGACGCAAGCTAACCGTCAGGGATACAAATATAAATACTCTCTCCAAACCGGCATAGCATGGAGTCATTTTCACACAGCAAAGTAGCTGGGCTTCAGTCTCGGGATTTAGAGGGTTGAATTGGAGCCCTGAATGGCTTAGAATGTTCAAACGTTCTAGAAGCATTCCATTAGAACCATTCTGTCAGTGAGGGGCTTCAATGAGCACAGCTTCAATTTGTCTTCTGCCCACTGCATTATGGGTAAAGGCACACTGCGAGTCAGGCCACAGCTGCTTGCCAGGGTCCAAGATGACACTTCTGTGAACCCCGCTCCACGGCAGGGACACATGGCGGCTTGTCCCACTATGACAGCTGAATGGCAGTAACGCAAACCCTGGTCAAATTGCAGCCCCCCAAAAATAGGCACCACATTCACATCAACAAAAGCAGGCCTCCAAGAGATAGTGGGGCACGAAGGCATGTGCTCGGATATTCCCATTTGTTTTCCCATTTGTTTTCCCGCAATTCTGGTGCCCAGCATGTCAAAGTCATCAACAAACATTTTCCACTCTTTTAAGATCCAAAGATGGACGACAGGGCTTCATATCTCTCTTTTCCAACCCAAAAACATGACGACACAGGCCGGCTGACCCGCTCCCCTTCACGGAGCACGGCAGCAACAGGTGAACTCTCCTCAACTGATCACTTCCGAGCACAGCCCGTGACAAACACAACACCACAACTCACGACACAAATTCACCACCAGCGTCATTGACAGAAACCGAATCTATTTGTAAGAGCGAGACCTCGACACCAAGCCTGACTCAGGAGCCCCCCTCCCCAACACATAACCAGGCGAGGCACCCACACCCAAGCCCAGGGGCTTCTTTCAGGAACTTGGTGGATCATATTCCAGCCTTCCCTGGAAGTCAAGACACTAGTCTTCTCTCCTGGCAGGCTCACTCTATGGTTTATGAGGCTTATTTCACAAGTGTGCGGTGAAAGATATGGGGCAAAACGAGTGTTTGACAATTACATAAATAGGATCTTCTCAATTTGAGGATGTAGGAGCTGTTGATGAAGTGACCCTTATCCAGTGTATGGATAGCAAATAATTAAACTACTGGCGTGTTGCTGTACACTTAACCTAACTGGGACACACTACTGGTACATTTCTGTGGACTTATCCTACCTAGACACCCAACCGCCGTAACGTTATGTTAATCAGCCAGTGTCCCAGTTAACTGCAAAGAAGCCGGGAGAAATTGATGCAGTCTTGGTTATCATGGATCATTTTAGTGGTTAGCCCTGAAATTACTCAATATCGGCAAATAATCCAGTCGGACGCAGTCGTCAAAACGACGTTATCTTGCAAGCCAGCTGTTTGCGGAGGAATTGATTAGCCAACAACCAAGGAAAGGAATGTTAATTTGCACATAGCCAAGATTCAGCCGGCTAGCGCACCTTCAAATATGAAGCACTGGAAATTACAAAGAGGAATGTAATACAAATGTAATACTGCAAGTAGCGTAGTAAATAGGCATTATGACAGCTATTCTTTATCTGGTCATGGATAAACGACACCGTACAAATATTTAACATTAGGTTTAACCGGAGCAATATATGTGACACTGTCATACAGAGCACACCTATCGTTAACTATGCTTCAGAAAGGCAGCTTTTATGAGGACATTTGTATCTCAACATGTTGAATAAGCATGACGGCAAGAACCCTTGTGTAAAAGACATAAATGTATTAGTGTTTACACCGAACATCTGCTTAGGCATAAGCTACACCGATCAAGCTAACTGGCTATCGTTTTCATTCCTAGTTGGAAATTGCCGTATGTTAGCTAGCTAACCACAGACGACCCAAACGAGTAGCGTATGCTATCCAACTAGGGTTAGCTAGCTTGCTCGCCAAGGTGGCAAGTCCACGGATGGTTTCATTCCAGATCAGCTCCACTTCACAACCCCCACAGCCTTGGTTCTATGAGCTCACAGTGCTAGCTAGCGAACTGGATATCTTGCTAACCATGTTAAGTAGCTTGCTTCGCTGCCACAGAGGCTAAACCAGAACGAATTAGCCAGCTATTTGCTAGCTAGCTTATCCTTGGTGACTATGGTTAGCTAAGGCATTTGCTGCTTACCTTCATATACAGCTCCAGGAGAGTACAGTTTTTTTAGAGCAAAATTATAAGGATGATGATTACAAAATGTAGAGTAAGAGAAAAAAATCCAGCTCTATTCATCCGCTGCAGAACCACTGAAACCACATCGTTGTCGTCCGAGTCCGCATAGAGATTCACAGGGGGGCCTCCTGGCTGGGCTGGTTGGTTGGCTGGTTGGCTGGCTTGCTTGCTTGCTTGTACCTCAAAACGACAACGAACAATCCCCACGGTATATAGAAGACGGCGATTACAGGGAGTCCTCGATCATTCCGTCTAATTTCACAAATCTTCGCAATAAGTTCATAATGAATTGTCAGCGAGACGAAAACAGCGTCAATCCTCTCTCCGTATTGAAACCGTACTCTTTTGCCACGGTTGTCTGCTGTCTGTGTGGCTACCCAGCAATCAGCGTTCGCTCGCTTGTCGCCGCTGCAAAAAGCAACAGCATAGCAACGTGCAGCCTTAACATGGCGCAACTCCTCACCACTCAGCTGCAAGCGCACGGGGGTGGGGTCAATCTGGTGAGGAGGTGTGGCGTTTATCGCGGGAATGCAGACTTATCATAATTATGCGGATAATTACACTAAAGGGCGCGCACGCATGCACACACACACGCACACTCACACATACACACTCACACATACATACACATCCCACGTCCATGTGCAAACATACATTCGTACTTCCACACACGTAGCCTAGGGTCCCTGCTCACCTGAACAGGTTGTTACCTTGGCTCAAGTCCGCCCAACCAAACTGCAGAATGTTGGAAGTTGCTGCGAGGAAATCAAAGTGAGCTGCTATTTACAGTCAAATCCTACGAGTGCGCACAGACAGAAGGTGTCTATCGCCCCCTACTGCTTTCCAAGTCTAATGGCTGTTTTTAATCTGTCATGAGTAGGCCTATATATTTGGGTGGAAAATATTTACGTAAAAATAAAGAAAACCCAAGGTCACATAACTAAGTCAAAACCAAACAGATCATATTTGCTCTTGCAGTGCCTTGGCTGCTAGCGTGTTCAGTGAGTAGGTTTGTCAAGCTGCGCCTGTCTGACCGAAAGAGCTGAAGTGGAAGTCGAGGGCGGTTTAGAGGCTACATAAAAATTCCATCAGATCAGGCGGGAGAAAACCTGACGACTCGTGGAAAACAACACTGTCTATCTTGTTTCCACGAAAGTTTTTTTCTCAGCAGGACATCGTCGTTTCAGCATTGATGTTTTCTGTGCTACGGAAATGTTCACACAAGCTGCTATGACTTTTTGTTCCTATACAAAGAGCCATTTTAATTCTTGTCAGTTACTCTCAGCAATGCTGGTCACTTTAAATTCAAGGTCTCACCTTGAAGGGGTTGTACCCTTGTAGGGTTTGTACACATGAACCATGTAGGCTTTACTTGTTTGTGGCCTATGTAGCAATAGAGCTGAGAAAATCCAATGGGTAATTGATGGTTACTGGAAGAATACATGTAAAAGTTGAAGGAGTGTTTTGTAATACACAAAGGCAAGCAAAAAGAAAGCAAAGCCTTTTGTATGCAGAGAAACAGTCTTCAGCTAACCCCCAGGTTCTATTTAAACATTAAATCCGGCTAGCGTTTGGTACAAGAAGAAAATGAAATAATCATATTAAACTGCCATAAGCAATGAGGTTCCGGTGAGAATATTACTAAAATATGCATATATTTCAACAAAAACTAATCATGAATGTGAAGAATTTAGACCGGGAACAGAACTTGGGGTATGAATTAATGCATACTTGTTTGTTTCAGAGCACTGAGCCAGAGGGCTTTGCGTGATTACTACCGAATCAGGGCGCCGCTCCAGTCTTCAGGACCTGAGTCTTTGCTGCCACCTACTGGTATAAAATGGTTATTGCAGTCTTTCAATATTCTCAATTTTTAGAGAAAGGCTGGAAATGACATACTTGATCACCGTAGGAGACCCCAGATCAATGTGACCCACACAGAATTCCTGTTGATCCCAGAAGAATCCCAGAGATGCCTGTAGTTTGCTGTAGACGCACATTCTGTCTGAGCTCTGCATGTGTTTGGATGCTGTGTGAGGATGAATGCAGTTCTAGCTGATCAATTCTAAAGGGCCAGGTTTGGAGTGAAATAAGCTCTGCCTGAGGTGTTTACACAACACCAAAGTGATAACCACATGCAGACCCTCTTATAATCCTAAACATATATCATTAAATGGAGAGAGTTCTATTTTCATTTGAGAGTTCTATTTTCACTTGAGAGTTCTATTTTCAATGTGTCAGTAATGCCATGGTACCTCCTAAGGAAAACAATATGAAAGAAATGCCTTCATTCATAGCAGGGCAGTGATGCTCCAGAAGTGCCCTTTCTCCACGGGGATACTAGGGGGAGCCCTTGACACGCGCAGGCAGGCAGGCAGCCTGGTGTCTTTGGACAACGTCTCAAGCCATCCTGTCACATAGCAGCTGGAGTTGGGATGGCTTTGGTCCTGCCCTGGTTTACACCTGACACATCATGCCATATCAGGGCCATATCAGGGCCAGATCAGGGCCAGACCAGGGCCAGATCAGGGCCAGACCAGGGCCAAATCAGGGCCAGACCAGAGCCATATCAGGGCTAGACCTGGGCCAGATCAGGGCTAGACCAGGGCCATATCAGGGCTAGACCAGGGCCATATTCGGGCCAGACGCCAAAATCCCAAATCCACCTTCTCTGTTTTATTGATGTATCATTGGAGATGAAGTGTGGCTCTGCAGAGAAGGGGGATCTGTTGCAGTTCTAGTGGACCACATGCTTTCTTTCTATTTCAGGTGATAATGACGACACAGATACCATCTGAGGTGGTTTTCTCCATTTTGCATTAAATACAAACACCACTGATTTAAAACTGTAGTAGTTGAACAGACTCTCTGTCCAGTCCAGGCCTGTGTGACGTGACAGTACCTTCCAGTGTGGGCCTACACCGGTCATAGACCTGTCTCTGCCAAACAACATGGCAGGGTGGTGAATGTGATAGGTGCGCTTGAGCACGCTATGTACATTAATGCATTAGCAAGCAGTATCACTCTATCTGGCATGTACTTTGTGCTGTGTGTGTGTGTGTGTGTGTGTGTGTGTGTGTGTGTGTGTGTGTGTGTGTGTGGGTGTGCACACGTGTGCATGTGTGTGTCTGTCCCACAGCGGTGCCTTGCAGTGGGGTGTTAACAGACTTGCGCAAGAGCTCCAGGGGGCTTCACACATTCAAAGTCAAGGTGAACAACACAAGCGGAAAGCCCTTTATTGCTCTCATAAAGCCTTTTGGTGCAGCCACCTCCCCAAACATCAAAGTCACCAGTGCCTCCTGCAATACCCCACTGCTGACCATGGGAATAAGGCCATGTGCGTAGCACCACTGCTGCTCTTTAAAAAAAAAATACAAAATGAAAAGACATAAAGCAAAGAATTCTCCAGCACAGCTCGAGTCAAACCTGGCAGGGGGAGGACGGTGGGCTCCGTTTTTTTGAATAGCTGCGATTAATCTGGTAGGCAAATCTAAGTCATCTGGGGCGCTTGGGCTGCGTGTAGGATTGTCACCACCTACTAAGGACGTAGCGCTGGGGGGCAACACAAAGGCTTTACTGCGGGGCCGGGCTCTCAAAGGGACGTCCATACGGACACAGTTAAAACCCACAGGGCAGAGCTGGTGACACAGGAAACAGGCTTAACAACATGGAGCGCAAAAAAAGTTCCTCTTGGCACCTCGGTTTAAGTTGTAACTTGGAACATAATACAGTACCAGTCAAAAGTTTGGACACACCTTCTAATTTTTTGGAGAAGTGTTTTCTTTACTTTTGTTATTTTCTACATGGTAGATAACACTTTTTTTTTTGTTTAGAACATCATTCCATATGTGTTCTTTCGTAGTTTACATTTCTTCAGTATTAATTTACAATGTAGAAAATAATAAAAGTAAAGAAAACACTTCTAAAAAAAAATTAAAGGTGTGTCCAAACTTTTGACTGGTACTGTACATCTAAGTCCTTCTCTCCCTGTGGATAAAACATCCTCTGACATGTCTTTCTTCAGACATTAATGCATGGAACATACATCTAAGTCCTTCTCTCCCTGTGGATAAAACATCCTCTGACATGTCTTTCTTCAGACATTAATGCATGGAACACACATCTAAGTCCTTTTCTCCCTGTGGATAAAACATCCTCTGAAATGTCTTTCTTCAGACATTAATGCGTTCACATCTGTATTCTTTTAGCTATCCCTTATCTGTTGTAGCACCCTACTGTTTCCACAGAGCATGTTTGTAATCCAGGGTGTAGAGCCACTTATGAAAACTGAGAGCTTCTGAGAAGAAACTCGGAAATCTTCCACAACAATAAAAAACATTAGTTTGGGGATATCTGGTATATAATTAAGCAGCTGACAACGGAATATATACAAAGAAGAAAAATGTGTTTATTTCAACAGTACTTAACATTTTTTTTATAGTAAAGAAAATAAGGATATCAACAATAAAACAAGGCATTTCAAGGCAGACTGCATGGCCAGCAGTTTATAGGCATGCTCCAGGTAAGAAGTCTGCTCTATGTGTGTAAAGTGGACGACTGTTCCCCTCATGTGTGGACCCAAGGCCAGCAGTTTATAGGCATGCTTAGAAAGCTCCAGGTAAGAAGTCTGCTCTGTGTGTGTAAAGTGGACTGCTGTTCCCATCATGTGTGGCCCCAAGGGAGGATCACCTGCCATATAACACGGAGCTGCCTGAACCCCGCGGAGGAGGAGCAGAGGAGGAGCACCTACAGCATGAGGAGGCGCACCTTACGGCAGGAGACAGGGCACTGTCTAGGACATGGAAAACCCTCCATTTTCTCTCAGAGCTGCACAGAATGATAAGGAGAGTGTTTGCAGCACTCTTTGTTGCAAGAAAAAAAAAAAAAAACATTTCCCATTTTAAGAAGAGAATGAGGTATAGAAGAGTGTACAGGCGCAAAGCATGCTGGTGTTGATTTTGTGTGCACAATCGAAAGGCAAGGAGCACACACACACCGCAGCAGTTTCTCCCCGTGTCATTCAGAAGAAAGAAACGGGCTCCTGTGCGGTTTGCGTCTCCCTGTTCTCGGGATCAGAGGAGGTGGCAGCGCTCCTTCAGGTTCCTCTTGCTCTTGCCTCCCTTCTTGCCGTTTTTCTCCTTGTTCTCGGACATCTTTTTCGCCCTCACCTCTCGCATGAGGTCAAAAAACACCTGAGGACAGCAAAGAGGGAAACTACGTTAGTAGTACACCTTAATCCCCAGCCTAGGGGAAGTTAAAACATGACCCTATAAAGAAGACATTTCTAGAAAATGCTTCATCTTGAAAAATCCATCCAATGAGATACGTCTGAGATGCTAATTTGGCAATGACCTTCAACCAAACTCTGCTCACTTGCCGATGAACCAAGCAGGGACACTGTTTCTGGAAGCGTAGCCATGGGTGCCACTACCCTTCATCAAATGATAGAGTGACAGTCGTTTCGAACCCTTTCTCAGTCACCTTATCGACGTATGCGCGCGTCTTGGCCGAGGTCTCCACGTACGGCATTCCCCACTGCTCCGCCTTTCCCCTGGCCTCGTCCGCGGCCACCTGCCGGCGGTCCTCCAGGTCGGACTTATTCCCCACGAGGAGCAGGGGGATGATATCCTCCTCCGACTTCACACGCAAGATCTGTTCTCTACACATGCATGAACAGAAAACACACACGTATGGAAACACACACACACACACACACACACACAAGTAAATATACACACAAACAAACACAAATCACACACACAACCACTTTAGCGAGCAGCTCTGAACCATTACTAACACATAAAGGTCCCTTGTACGTCGCTTTGGACAAAAGCGTCTGCTAAATGACGAAATGTAAATGAAATGTATAAACATGCACCAACATGGGCACTCCCTAATGCCACTTAAACAAGCACCATCCCTGCTGCCATCTACACATTGAATATCGTGTCATCATTTTAAATATCAGTTTATGCTTATACTGCTCCTGGGGGGTCCTTGAGGAAGGACGGTCCAGGATGGGGAAAAAGCAGAAAATAAATTCACCGCGACCTCAGGCCTACACCTACGTGTGTGTGTGTGTGTGTGTCCTGTGTCCTGTGTCGCCTCCATATATGCACGTGTGTGTTCCAGTGTGTCGTGTGTGTGCCATTAAAAACCTGACAAAGGTCTTAATTATTATTATTATTAATTATTATTATTATTATGCTGCATTTAGTTATTTTAGCAGATTGAAACATCACTGCTGTGTGTCATAATAATTTCACTAAGTCACTAACAAGCTCGGGTGACCTATGGCACCTTCTACATTTACATTACATTTACATTTAGTCATTCAGCAGACGCTTTTATCCAAAGCGACGTACAAGGATGTATACACATTTTACATTTACACTGATGGCACACTGCACATCAGGAGCAATTAGGGGTTCAGTGTCTTGCTCAAGGACGCTTCGACAGGGAATCGAACTAGCAACCTTCTGATTACCTTCTGATTACTAAACGACTTCTCTACCCCCTGTACCACTGTCGCCCCGTTCTCCTAAAGACGGCAATGAACAGACTGTCCCGGACTACAGACCTGAACTCTGCGGTCGCAGTGAAGGACTCGAGCTCGGTGATGGAGAAGACCAGGAGGAAGCCCTCTCCGCTGCGGAAGTAGTTGTCCCTGATAGCCGCGTAGTCCTCCTGACCCGCCGTGTCCAGAATGTCAATCTGGACGTCCTCGCCGTCCAGCACCACTTTCTTCCTGTAGCTGTCCGCTTTGGTGGGCTCGTAGTCTTCCACAAACTGAAGACACCAAAGACCAATCCCACATATCAACGCAAGTCAGCGTAATGGATCTCATTGAACAAGAGAACACAAGTCAGCTTAATGGATCTCATTGGACAAGAGAACACAAGTCAGCTTAATGGATCTCATTGGACAAGAGAACACAAGTCAGCTTAATGGATCTCATTGGACAAGAGAACACAAGTCAGCTTAATGGATCTCATTGAACAAGAGAACACAAGTCAGCTTAATGGATCTCATTGAACAAGAGAACACAAGTCAGCTTAATGGACGTCAGTGAACAAGAGAACACAAGTCAGCTTAATGGACGTCAGTGAACAAGAGAACGCAAGTCAGCTTAATGGATCTCATTGAACAAGAGAACGCAAGTCAGCTTAATGGATCTCATTGGACAAGAGAACACAAGTCAGCTTAATGGATCTCATTGGACAAGAGAACACAAGTCAGCTTAATGGATCTCATTGGACAAGAGAACACAAGTCAGCTTAATGGATCTCATTGGACAAGAGAACGCAAGTCAGCTTAATGGACGTCAGTGAACAAGAGAACACAAGTCAGCTTAATGGACGTCAGTGAACAAGAGAACTGGAAAGATCCCCACAGAAACCATTCAGTTTACTCCTCAGACTGACACCAATGGCAGATCTGGAGATCATTCAGTTTACTCCTCAGACTGACACCAATGGCAGATCTGGAGATCATTCAGTTTACTCCTCAGACTGACACCAATGGCAGATCTGGAGATCATTCAGTTTACTCCGCAGACTGACACCAATGGCAGATCTGGAGATCATTCAGTTTACTCCTCAGACTGACACCAATGGCAGATCTGGAGATCATTCAGTTTACTCCTCAGACTGACACCAATGGCAGATCTGGAGATCATTCAGTTTACTCCTCAGACTGACACCAATGGCAGATCTGGAGATCATTCAGTTTACTCCTCAGACTGACACCAATGGCAGATCTGGAGGTCATTCACAATTTAAGTCCCGTCTGGACATCCCAAACAAGCCTGAGAGATTCATAGATACAGTATCATCATGCAGATCCAATCCCTTCTCTCTCCCCCCCACCCACCTTTCTGTGAGACTTTGTGTCTTTGTGTCATAAAGCTATGCTGGCCGCTCTGGTACAGCTGTCATCTACACAGATATTATCTCCCAGCTCACGTTCCTTCAGGACCTCATTCCTCTGTCTTATAAAGGCTCAATCTCCTCTGTTTGAATGGGAGGAGGCCGTGAGGGCGTGTGCCACCGAGCCGTGCCGCTCTGCCCTGGCGGACCCGGTTGGCAGGTGGCGGTGGTGGTGGTCAGTGTGGCACTCACCTCGTCATACATGAACTGCAGCGTGAGGGCCGACTTGCCCACGCCACCGCTGCCCACCATGATGACCTTGTGGAGGCTCAGGGAGCTCTGGTTCTTGGACTTGTTGGAGGCCATGGCGCGAGTCCCCAAGCACGCTCTCACACACACACACACACACACACAAACACACACACACACACACACACACACACTTACAATCAGAATCACGCTGCCACAACCGCTGAACCGACCTGTGAAGACGGAAAAAGATGCTATTAATGTAACAGAAGCTTTTTAAAATGTGCAATATGAAGATGCTATTAATGTAACCAAAGCTTTTTAAAGGTGCAATATAAAGTTTTGCCTGTGGGATTTGTGCTTATATTGCTATTCTCTGTTATGGAAATGAATCGGAAATAAAAACGGAGAAAAAGGATCAAGGTGACGAGGATGCACAATAACACGGAGAAAACTTGGTTTGATTCTCAGCACAAAACGTTTTAAATATCTGGTCCTCACACATGTGAGAGGAGTGGTTAGATGGATCCATAATGACACCATAATTGCTCTCGGGACATAATAATAATAATAATAATAATAATAATAATAATAATAAAAGCTATTATAGGAAAATAATAGCTAGGCATAAAAAACACTCTCACAAGGGCATTTGCATCTGTGCAGCACAGGGGACTGATGCACCGTCACGCGTGTATTTCTGTTCTCCTCCGAGACGAGAAATGCAGGAGACTATTATCGGTGTGCACACACACACACACTCAGGGGAAGAAATGACACACAGACATAATGACCACCCATATATGAGTCACTGCACCAAAGCACTACTGTCATCAGGGCCAGACATCATTCAGGGCACAATTAGACACCGCATTTAAATCATGCACGTTTCCATTCTCAACTTATTTACCTCACCTGGAAAGCACTTTTTATAAAAATAAAAGTGACTTGAATTGACCTCATCCAGCCCAATCACCATTGCAAATCAATGCACGAGATGGAGGCTGGAAAGCAGAGCTTTGATTGCCACAATGGAGTAAATATCACATGACGTTTGGCTTGGTTCGATCTTTTCATCCAAAAACACTTGCCACAAGATACTGACAATCATACAGTGCTTTCTATGGCACTGAACCACTGCTATCGCTGCTAGCATCAGCCCCTTGACAACCCCAGCATAGCTGAGAGACACACGCTAAGAGAACAGGTTGGGATCACAACAACTAACAACAAAAAAGAACAGAACAATCCTGTCCGTCCCTGACCGAGATGGACGGTTCACTTGGTCCCCGGGTGCTGAGAAGCTGCCCACTGCTCCTGGGGGGTCCTGGAGGAAGGATGTCCCGGGATGGGAAAAAAGCAGAGCAAGAATTCACGGCGACCTCAGGCCTGCGTGTGTGTGTGTGTGTATGTAGTGTGTCCTGGTCGCCTCCATATATATATATAACACGTGTGTGTTGCAGTGAGTCGTTCGTGCAATAAAAAACTGACTGCAGTCAGCCTTGTTTGTTTTGTTTGTAAACTAAGATCCCACTGAGGCACGCCAGAGAAGAAGTATCCTAAAGGGCCACAGGTAGCCAAGCCTCCTCCACAACCATATCACCAATGGCCGACGTTTGTGGCCTTATACCTGAGCGTGACGCACAAACATGGTCAAAGATCAGGAAAGCATAGAGATTTTGCCGAGGTACACATATTCCTGTCATAGGTCTAAAGAGGGAGCAGAAATCATTTCACTTAGTGAATTTTTCTGTATCGCTAAAGTGTTTTTAAAATATAGATTGATGAGCATTACAAGGAGTTTTTATTTTGATCCTACATCAATTGGAATGATAGCGGGCCTACCAGAGGCATTATTGCTGGAGAACGGGAAACGACAGAGTGTAGCACTTTGCCAAGGTTTCACACTCAGATCATGTGAGTTGAGCATGACTGGCCTCAAGGACATCCACAGGTGACGACACCAGAGGCTACCTGAGATAAGAACTGTTAAGGAGTGCCGCTGGATTAAAGATAAACACGGATCAGGAGTGTAGGCGGTCTGACTACGTCAAGGGAATGAGCCGTCAGATCAGTGCTTGTCTGCAATACCACCACAACAGCAAAAAAAGAACTACCAAAACAACTGCTCGAAGAACCTGTAACACATTCGGGCTCCTCGTTTAAAGATTATGCGCAGTGGCCTACACCCATATCGATGTAAAATATTATTTTGTGTAGGGCCCGCACAGACGTAAAGAGAAAGTAAGCAACCAACCTCATCACAAAAATAACAAAGAATACAGATGGATTACAGGAATCCTACGTGCGTACACCGTCGTCATCATATGCAACAAAACCTCAAACAAGAAACGAATTAATCTGAGACAATTACAAGCACTTTTGGAGGTTGTGATCTTACTAACAAAGCGCCTCAAACATCGGAGTTCTGAAATTAGTATGGAATTGAGAAGTTGCCTTCCCTGTTGCGCTGCTTAAAGCCCGCCCCTTGCAGTTGTTGATTGGCTGCATGAATAACAGTGCGGCGTAACCCTGTTGTATCTTGTCTCACATAGCGTTGTACGCCTGTCCATCAAACATTGCACAAAACGAGAAGTAGCAAAACCCCGTGCACGTAACTTTGTTACAAAATGTATCAAAACGTAGAAGTGTGATCTATCTCCTCTATTCAGAAGAGCAAAGACATGTCTCACCGAACACTTTACAAGTTGGTAAAAATCCCTCCTCGATCTATTCTTTTCTTGGGGGGAAAAAGCTTTAATAATCCGTAGCTAGCCGAGTTCCATCCTTCCCAAACTTTTTTGTCATAACCGGAAGTTTATTGGGAGACTATCAGAAGGATGTGAGGTCAGACAACGAATCCACAGCACTGAGCTAGCGATATTGGTCTGCAACATTTCAGCGCACTTACAGCTCTGCGATTTGTGTATTCTTGTTTCAGCATTCCATAGAGCTCTGTGTGTGTATGTCTCGCAGTGACACAATCGGTTGGCGAAGTTACAATATGAAATATGAAATTCCATAATGGGTAATTCTAACTGAAATTAATTAGACGATGTTTGTGAGGCATATCTCGATTTAACTGGGATTGGGTTGATTTTTCAGGATGGGAAGGATAGATGCTAAAGTTTAGACGTCATTACTTAATTTGTAGTAAAAGGCATGAGGTCCGACCTGAGGCTTGAAGTCTATTCTGTCTTCGAGAAAATCCAATCGCCCAGGCCCTACATGAAACTGGGTGTGAAAAGCTTTCGTAATTTCAGACTGCAGCACCCCAGACCACAGACTGACCTCAGCTGTAGGTGCACTAAATGGCTGAAGGGTGTCGCTCTTCAATAACTTTAAATCTACCTACATATGCGTTTCAGTTCTGTTCCATTTGCGCAAGGAATTAGCGGTCCAAACGATTAAAATGTAAACAGCAAAGTAATCCAATGCACGTATCATGAAAAGAGTGAGATAAATATCTGACCACGCGAATTAATACCAATTCACATTTTTATATTATGTAGATCCTCATATGCTAATACATTTTGTCAGACACAACAAGGACCTGATAGACTATGCTATAGTTTACGCGGCGATAGGTAGGTTAGTTTTGTGAAAAGAAAACAGACCTCGGTATGTTCAGCAATTTCTGGTGTCAGTTTTGATTATCGAAGTCAGCAGGAATCTAGTTAGCCTACACCACTGCACACACAGTGGCCAAATTGCGTTGGCGCCTCAGTCAAAACTTTTACAGGTTAAGTCTCAAAGCATCGTCACACACATCCCATAAATGCTTCCTTGGCTAGATGTTAAAGACTTCTAAGTTTTGTTTCCCCTAGCAAGAAACGGTCTTGGATGGCACCATAACAACATGGCAAATGAAAAGACCTTCTGTCAAAAGGGCTTTCTTTAAAGAGGTTCCAAGCCTACAAAGGAATCCTTTAAACGCTAATTGCAACTTTCAGAATAGCAGACTGTTTTCATTCGTTAGTGTTTCTTAAAAAGCACATGTGCTCGCTAAGTTAATTTAGTTTCATGTAAATAAGTATGATTTACTAAATCGGTATATTGAAAATATACAATAAGGGATGGCGTGAGGAGTCTTCATTGGAAATAGAATGATGAAAAATGTTATGCGAAAAAATGTCACTCCCTCCCTTATTGGCATAAATAGGTCCGAAATATATAACCCCAGATCCATATTAAGAGAGAAAAGCTGTTCTTATATCAAAGAAAAAGCATCCCCACTTCAAGTGTATATGTTTAGAACGTCACTCGTTGGCACCCGCTTCTCAAACCCCTCTCAGCGTATGTAATCAAAGAATGTGACGGCTGCTTCTTAAAACATTTTAGGTCTATTAGTTGTTAATTTAGCAGTTGCGTACCCTTTTCGACTGAGCCTCGTCGGGGAAGTTGCTTTTCTATAACCCCGGGGCATAATCTCCCAAAACCCCGGAGTAGGAGGAACACCCCACGTGGTTCAACTCGTATAAAAAGTTTCTGACTATTGTGGCACAATGTCGTGATTGCAAGGAGTAAGGCCGCTCTGATGATCACATCTCCTCACGCCCAAGTGAACGAGGACGTAGCCGAAATCTTTACTGAAGTCAGTAATTCCAGACGAAGACAAAGGGGATCTACACCTGAGCAAATACGAGCAAAACGAATGACAATCTGGAGACACCGTTTTACGAGAAATTATCACAATAACTACGCGTTTCTAAATCTCTTGCCGTTATGGATTTTCCTTACTGACTTTTGGTCTGCAGCCAACGGATGACTTGACAATTCTGTCAAGTGACAGGTATCGTTTAAATATTTATTCCACAGACCATTGATATTTATTATACCAGCCAACACGCATTTCGCGATGGCATGAGGCAGCAGGCACTGCGCTTAAGTGCAGTAAGTCAACTTGTCCATTTTGCACGGGAAAACGGGCTGAGCCTACTGTCTCAGCGGCGCAAGGCGTAGGCAACATCAGAGAGTGACCAAAGACCCCTGTTAAAAGGAGTAGATATCCCAAGGAATTATTCCGCTTTTCTACATCCAGTGCATTCATTCATAATATCGCATGAAGGACAGTCATTCGTTACTCTTTCATGGACAAAGTGGATTTTACAACTCGATCAATAGACCCTTCTTTTCTCTGCCCTGCCTTTAAGCTGGTGTTTGTATAGAGAACGGTGGTTTTGGGAGTACGAACAAAAGGTGACTGTGTCCACCTTTGACGAAATAAAGCCACACGATTGAACTACCGTGGGTTTTCGAATAACTTGAAAGGAAGATGATAAAGTTTATCACAAAAGTGGTCTGTTTTGTGGCGTGCGTACTCTCCATCCGCGGCACACCGGCTCCCGAGACCCAGACAGTGTCCCAGGATACCTGCGCTTCTTGCGGCCTCGGTCAGACGGAGGAGACGAGGAGGATGGACATAGATTTTTTGGAGGCAGTGAAAAGGCATATTCTGAACCGGTTACAGATGCGGGAGAGACCCAACATCACGCACCCCATCCCAAAGGCGGCGATGGTGACCGCGTTAAGGAAACTTCACGCGGGTAAAGTGAGAGAGGACGGGAGAGTGGAAATCCCGAACCTTGATGGACACGCGAGTTACCACAACGAAGTGGAGGAGGAAACTTCGGAGATCATCAGTTTCGCAGAAACAGGTGTGTAAACAGCATATTAGCAAAGTGACTTTCCCGTCAGATGGTACGAGAAGCATGGACCATTCACATAATGGGGCTATAGCGGCCCCAGTCTATTGGGTTGTCTTACCCCTGATGGCTGTTTCCCAAAGAGAGGTATATTCGTGAGAGCGCAAACGCACTTATTTTTGGGTGGAATTCAAAATTGAGCGGTTGCATTAATGCTTGTCATTCAAAATCAGAATAGTCTTGTAGCATATAAAAAGAGGTCTAATTAATTTTAGTTTCTGAATAATTAAAAAAATATTGTCACATCCTTGTCTTCAATTTAGGCTATCCATTCTGGAACGGGCCTCAGGAGTGCGTCTGCGCCAGATCTCACACGCCCTCCTTTGTCCCGAGACTGAGAGTGGTCGGTGAAAATCATATTTTGGGGAGTAACGGGTAAACATAGTCAGACAAAACCTGTGTCTGAGGGACCATCCCCTCAGTACCAGAGATTCTACGCGATTTTGTGTAAAATTCCAATCTTCAAGCCATGCTCCAGCAGGCAGAGGAAAACAGCAAGGTTTCCCCGTCTGTCAGAACAGCGTGTCACATGCTTATTTACCAATACTGAAGCGCGCCCGCAGACCATCTGGGGATTTAAATACGATACAGAAGCTGGTCACGCAATTCCGTTTGATCTGTGCAAAGAAAAACAACAATAGAAGAGGCAACAACAAAAACTAAAATCAGCAAAAAAAATTACAGTCTATCACTTAGGCTAGGTAACATTTTACACTGCTTGAAAAGGTTCACGTCTGTCTTCGGCCACTTGTGTTTTGAGGCAATCCACTGTAAAAACGTCTCTGGATGTGTGTGTGCGCTGTGTTCCCCCCTGGCGCCGACCGCAGTCTTCCCTTCCTCCGTCGCCCCCGTGCCTTTTGGCGAAGCGGCAAAGACACCCGGGGTGGCGGCTGCCAGCTGGATGTGGCGCCGTGACAAGTTCCAGGAACAATTTGTTGAGAAGCCTCATAAAGGCGACTTGAAATGATCAATGATGCCTCATGCTTCGCCTCTGACAGAGATCAGCCCCTGCCAGTTTGGGCTTATTGGATGCTCTTCTCGTGGGTTTTTTTGTTCGGACTGACAGTGGCTGTGTGTGGGCTTTCGAAAGCAGGTATACTAAAGGTCAGTTCAAATTAGTACTGGTCAATATATTTGGGCTGAGAGGTTGCAGTTGTTTGGATGTAGTGTCTGCTGCTATCCACTTTATTTGTGTTAGGGAACCGTTTTTTCAGATACTTGAATTTATCTCAAACTTGCTGTCGGGATGGAAGATGGAACAGATGGAACGAAACAGCCACAAAGATCCAGTTAAGAGCAATAAACTACTCTCAGTACAAAAACAGCCCTCTCGCCATCATTCAGTGAAATAAGATCTTACAACAGAGGAATACATTAGTAAACTATCCCTATTGGTAATTGCTTCTCAGATGTTCGTTTTGGGTCACTCACAGGACCTAGTTGTATCCTCATTGACAGACCAAAACCCTGTCCACTCTTCTGTCTATCGCAGCTTTTGGTGAGGGAAGCCAGCCTGGTGTGTGTGTGTGTGTGTGAGTGTGTGTGCTGTTGATGTGGAGAGACTGCGGATCCCCTGGCAGGAGAGGGGGGACCCTGCAGCCGCTGCGGCTGAGCGGGTGAACCCGTTGGCACACGCTCCCCTCGCCCCTCTCCCCTCTCCCCTCTCCCCCTGCTCCCGAGCCTTATTAGAATGCAGGGTGACCCAGGGACATGAGAGCCCTGGGTCTGCCCGACGCTCACACAGGCCGGGGGGATTCGGTTGCTTGAGAATGGTGCCCTGCTCTGTGCCTGTGTGTGTGTGTGTGTGTGTGTGTGTGTGTGTGTGTGTGTGTGTGTGTGTGTGTGTGTGTAACCCCCTTTTCTTTAGCACCGTGATGAGTGAGTGCTGTGTGTGGATGGATAGGGTGCCCCTCTCTCTTTCTCTGGGAGTTTGAGTGAGTGTGTGTGTGTGTGTGTGTGTGTGTGTGTGTGTGTGTGTGTGTGTAAAATAGTGAGAGAGAGAGAAAGAGAGAGAGAGGGTGAGTGTGTGTGTGTGTGTGTGTGTGTGTGTGTGTGTGTGTGTGTGTGTGTGTGTGTGTGTGTGTGTGTGTGTAAAATAGTGAGAGAGAGAGAAAGAGAGAGAGAGGGTGAGTGTGTGTGTGTCTGTTTTTAATTACAGACATTTACTGCAAGCATAAGACTCTGCTGTCAAGCACCTCTAAGTCTTCTCCATAGAGAAAGATGGGACATGAAGGAGATAGAGAATGATGAACGCTGAAGTGAATAAGGGGCAGACAAGTATGTCCACTCACCTTCATCTCCATCTAAAAGCTTAATCACATTCATCAGGAACTGCTTTAGACAAACAACACTGGGGCAACATGCATTTGGGTTTGACAGCTAATGTTTTTGTAGCTTCCTGTCATTCAAAACACGGTGTTGTTGAGCCGGCCTCAGGAGTTGGGTTGCTGTTGTGGCAGACGTTGAGTAATGACACACAGATTAGCTGCTTTGCGTCGGGTGGCGTGCCGCTGTGCGTGTGGGGACATGCCGGACGGCCGCAGCTCCAGTACTCGGCGGGCCCACCCAGGTATTGTCCTGCCTCACTCCTAGCAGGCAACCTGGCCACGTCAGCTGTGGTGTGTGTTG
>NC_045172.1:22948478-22950978 GCF_900700415.2 Clupea harengus | reverse complement strand
GTCCCCAGGGGAGAGAGAAAAGGTGACAGCAGAACAGATTGTGACAAGTCCCCCCACCCAAGTTGCCTTTAATGTGGAGGGCTTAACACCATCTGATACCTTTAAGTTGATGTGGACCCACTTCTTGGTGCTATTGAGTGTGTGTGTGTGTGTGTGTGTGTGTGTGTGTGTGTGTGTGTGTGTGTGTGTGTGAAGGGGCGCTGTGCCCACTGTGCATGTTAATGTCTCTCTTCAACACAGGCCTCTTTCCCTATAGCTGGTGGAACTGATGGAAACTTTCAGGGTGGCTAATCGTCGCCTCACAAAGCCCTCAAAATGAGAGAGTCCTCTGTTTCTGTTCCACACGCTGTGTGGCTCCGCCGATCACACACACACACACACACACACACACACACACACACACACACACACACACACTCACACACACACACACACACCTGTCTGTGGCTCCGCCGATCAGAGAGGGTGCATCTAAACCTTCTTCTTTATCTGTCACACACACACACACACACACACACACACACACACACACACACACGCACACACACACACCTGTCTGCGGCTCCGCCCGCTGAGAGAGGGTGCATCTAAACCTTCTTCTTTATCTGTCTCCACACACACACACACACACACACACACACACACACACACACACACACACACACACACACACACAGACACACCTGTCTGCGGCTCCGCCCGCTGAGAGAGGGTGCATCTAAACCTTCTTCTCTATCTGTCTCCACAGACGATCTGGTGTCCTCCAAGTCAAGCCTCTTCTTCGTCATCTCCAACGAGGGGAACCATAACCTGTACGTGACCCAGGCCAACCTGTGGCTCTACTTCAAGGTGCTGCCCTCGCCCTCGGAGAAGGGCGCCCGGCGGAAGGTGACGGTGAAGGTGTACTTCCAGGAGCCGGGCCTGAGCAGCAAGTGGAACCTGGTGGAGAAGCGCGTGGACCTGAAGCGCAGCGGCTGGCACACCTTCCCCCTCACCGAGGCCGTGAAGCTGGTCTTCAGCAAGGGCGACCGGCGCCAGAACCTGGACATCCGCTGCGAGGGCTGCGAGGAGTCGGGCGTGGTCCCGGCGCTGGTCAACCCGGCGGACGAGTCGCACCGGCCCTTCCTGGTGGTCCAGGCGCGCCTGGCCGACAACAAGCACCGCATCCGCAAGCGCGGGCTGGAGTGCGACGGCACGAGCAGCCTGTGCTGCCGACAGCAGTTCTACATCGACTTCCGGCTCATCGGCTGGAACGACTGGATCATCGCGCCCTCCGGGTACTTCGGGAACTACTGCGAGGGCAACTGCCCGGCCTACATGGCGGGGGTGCCGGGGTCGGCGTCGTCGTTCCACACCGCGGTGGTGAACCAGTACCGCATGCGTGGCATGAGTCCCGGCTCCATGATCTCCTGCTGCATACCCACCAAACTCAGCACAATGTCCATGCTGTACTTCGACGACGAGTACAACATCGTCAAACGCGACGTGCCCAACATGATCGTGGAGGAGTGTGGCTGTGCTTGAGTCTTATTTAAAACAAACAAAAAGGAACAGATGGGGAGGGGGTGGGGGGGGGGCTCACATTGGACTTTTGTACACAGAAAATAATATTGCAAGAATAATTATAGTAACAAAGTAATATTTATGAACATTTCATGAACACCAGCGCACACAGCTGACCACGCTCACGGGCACACACACACACACACATGCACGCATGCACGCACACACGCACACACGCACATACACACACTCACATACTCGTACACTCATACACAAGCACACACATACACACAATCATACAAGCATGCACAGTACGTTGTGTACATATTATTTATGTTTGTTAATATTCCTGGTAGAAGCATTTATCAGTTCTGCCAGCTTGTGATTCAGTCAAGTTTTATAAACAAAGGTTTGTAAAATAACTTAGGTCACAACGTCAAAGGGATGCAGAGGAGATGGTGATTATCATTTTGTATCGTTTATCTTTTTTTTTTTTTTTTTTTCTATCCAATATTTGCCATTTTGTCTTTTCTTGTATTCAAAAATGGAGAATTCTCATTTGCTCTGATAAAGACAGAGCAAGAGCCTTAGACGCCCGGTAAGACGCCCGGTAAGACGCCCGGTAAGGGAGGTCTATTTGGACTGCCAAAACCAACCCTGCCTCTCTCCGAATAGTATCTCTGAAAACCAGCCCAAGAACTACGTGGAAGCACTGAGCACAGCTTAGTCCCACTGTACAGCACTTCTGAAGAGCAATACATCTCGCCGACGCGACTACACTTCCCAGTTGAACCATTACTGCTAGACAAACTACTCTTCCCTGCGCAACAGTCTTACTGTCTCTGCTTTTGGGTGGTTTTCAGAGCCTCCTCCTTAAACCAAAAGATATCAGGATCCTCCGTGATCATATGAGTCACACCCGCAGCATTGACAAACCTGTGATGTATCAGACATACACACACACACACACACAGAGCAGCCAGACACTAAAGGAGAC
>NC_045172.1:22918478-22933478 GCF_900700415.2 Clupea harengus | reverse complement strand
TGTATGGATGTATGTGTGATTGTGTGTGTGTGTGTGTGTGTGTGTATGTATTAATGTATCTGTGATTGTGTGTGTGTGTGTGTGTGTATGTATGGATGTATGTGTGATTGTGTGTGTGTGTGTGTGTGTGTGTGTGTGTGTATGTATGGATGTATGTGTGATTGTGTGTGTGTGTGTGTGTGTGTATGTATGGATGTATGTGTGATTGTGTGTGTGCAGATATGAAGGCTTGCCGTAAGACCTGCTGCACTGATATACACACTCACAGCCCGTGCACAAGGAGACCGTATCAGTCTTCATGTGCCATAAATCACCTTCTCCACGTCCGAGACGTGTGCAGGCACCAAAACATTACAGAGCACTCGGTGTAGGACCACTGCTAGTGAGAGTTAGGACACAAATAGACTTGGATCACACACACACACACACACACACACACACACACACACACACACACACACACACACACACAGGTGATTTACAGGCGTTATCTCCAGCACCCCCCCTGTCAGGCCTGGATTTACGGCCGGCCCAGGGAAGCCAAAGCCCAGGTGATTAACCAGAGAGGCACAGAGGCGGCTTCCCTGAGGGACGGGACGGACAGGGAACATTCCTCTCACTGGGAGACTGGGGCGGAAAGGGTTAAAGATTCCTGGGAGTGGAGAGAAGGTATTTTTCCATTCCTCCTTTTCTGTCACTCTCTCTCTCTCTCTCTCTCTCTCCCCTTCACCATATTTTTCTCTCTCTCTCTTTCTGTGTGTTTTTATTTGAATGTTTTCCTCCCGTCCGCAGCTTGGCTTTATCTGCAGATGTGAACATTATTGTTCAATTCAAAAGCCTTTCCAGGATTCTTTCATGTGATTTTCATGTGATGCACAACCCATAAATAAAACTCGGTCTTCTCATGAATTGATATACATTGCTTTGGATGTTCCGATGTTCTCTAAGGCTTTGGTCCTTGAGAGTTCCCACTGTGCCTTCATCACCCCCCCCCCCCTCCCCCTCCCCACAGGACATTCCCCGCACAACCTGGTTGACTTCTCCCTATGATCACAGGGATACTGGTCTACTGGTCTCTACTGGTGTTTCCATGTGAGGCGGAGTGGAGTGGTGGGAGTGAGTCAGGGACCACAGGGCCCACATGGACCACAGGAACCACAGGAGCCACAGGGGCCACAGGAACCACAGGGGCCACAGGGGACACAGGAACCACAGGAGCCACAGGGGACACAGGGGACACAGGGGACACAGGGGACACAGGGACCCAGAGGAGGCCGGAGGTAAAGAGAGACGGAGAGAGAAGGACAGAGGGAGAGAGATAGGGAGGAGAGAGGGACAGAGATAGGGAGAGAAGAAGAGAGAGAGAAGGAGAGAGGGGGCGAGAGAGATGGGGGGGAGAAGGGGAGAGAGGGAGAGAGAGAAGGAGAGAGGGAGGAGGAGAAGGAGAGGGAGAAGGAGAGAGGGAGGGAAAGAGAAGGAGAGAGGGAGGGAAAGAGAAGGAGAGAGGGAGGGCTGTTAAACGCAGTGAGAGTGATGGAATGTGCGCTAACACCTGAAGATTAAACGTGCATTCCTGGTGGCGGGTAATCACGGCGTGGAGAACAGTGACGCGTGGTGTGTGTGTGTGTGTGTGGAGTGGATCATGCCTGACCTATCCCTAGCTCACCACTCCCTCCTTCCCACACTCACACACATCAGATGCACACACACACACGCGTACCAACAAACACACATACTCACACACACACATATACACACACTCACACACACACACACACTCACACACAGGTACCAACAAACACACACACACACACACGCGCGTACCAACAAACACAAACACACACGTATCAACAAACACACACACCAACAAACACGTACCAACAAACACAAACACACTCACACATGTACCAACCAACAAACACACTGACCAACAAACACACACACACACACACACACTCACACACAGGTACCAACAAACACACACACACACACACACGCGTACCAACAAACACAAACACACACGTACCAACAAACACACACACCAACAAACACGTACCAACAAACACAAACACACTCACACATGTACCAACCAACAAACACACTGACCAACAAACACACACACACACAGGCACCAACAAATACACACCCACCCCTCTGCCTCACCTTCTGCTCCCCCCCCCCCCCCCCGCCCCCCTCATGCTGTGGGTTGTTGCGCGGGGTAGCGTCTCCACACACACACCCGTTTTTTTATGGGTCAACTGCAGAGCGCTCCTGAGCTGCGAGGGGTCAAGGCCTCATGGTCCACTAATCTAGCACTCGCTGGGGGTGACCTCATCAGTCAGTCAGGAAGGCAGGAGCGGGCTGATTGAGGCACGCCCATAGGAGCCCATATGAGCCCGTATGATTAAGGGAGCTTAAACAAACTCGTGGTGGGAATGAGTGTGATGCAGGGTTAGCCTCTTACGCGGCTTTGTGTGTGTTTTTTAACGTGTCGCATTTGTTGTTCTTTCCCACTCTGCGCTTCAAGGGGGGAAAAAGTCACGCATGTAAGCTGAGAGTTTTTTAAGCCCCCCCGGTACGTAAAGTAGTTTTTAAAGTGTCTTGGGCAAGTGAGTCAGGAGTCACAGAAGCCCCCTTTCGAATGAAAAACAACAATCTTTCACAACAGCTCCGAAGCCCTTTCAACAAGGCAGACAATTGGAAACTGGCGTGACACATTTTTACCCCTCTCCCCTCATTAATTAAGGCCTCTCCAGAACAATTGAGACAGTTTGGGACATTTTGTCATGTAATTGCTCGAGCCTAAAGCAGTGTCCCGGTGCTGTTTGTGTAATCTAATTTCAACTTAATTAGGTTCTGCTGGACAGGACAATGAGCGTCTGTGTCTCCCCAGCCTGCGCTAGACCAAGCATTCATTCAGCGTGAAGGCCCACTCGCTAGTGGCACACACACACACACACACACACACACACACACACACACACACACACACACACACACACACGGAACACAGCCTTATTTATCTTATATGTATTTGCATAACTAATCGCTCACAATGGCGGCACGGAACAGTCCAGCCAACATCTCATGTTCTCAGTTAACCTCCCTTGTGTCCTGGCCGCTGATTGCCGGCTGACCCGGTAATTTGCACGTGCTAGCGGGCCCTTAAAATAAAGAGCTCGGGGGTCCAATCCCCCGGCATAGATGGCACGTATTCAAGAGGCGAGCTGTTAAAGAAGGAGTTGATTCTAATCAGCGTCCCTTCGGGGCCGCTTTACTGGATGTGGCCGCGGGGAGCGCTGTGAATGACATTACGCGCCGCTGGTGTTCGTAAAAAAATTAGGCTAGGCTACGATGTCCGACGAGGGGCACACAGAGACAGACACTGGAAGGGGGTCTGCACAGTGGCTCTTGGACGCGACCCTTCCGCCCCGCGACCCTTCCGCTCGCCGTGGAGCGGCTCTCAATGCACCCTTCTCTCATTTCTCATTTCTCCCTCTCCCTCGTGCTGTCACTCTCTCTCTCTCTCTCCCTCTCCCTCGTGCTGTCACTCTCTCTCTCTCTCTCCCTCTCCCTCGTGCTGTCACTCTCTCTCTCTCTCTCCCTCTCCCTCGTGCTGTCACTCTCTCTCTCTCTCTCCCTCTCCCTCGTGCTGTCACTCTCTCTCTCTCTCTCCCTCTCCCTCGTGCTGTCACTCTCTCTCTCTCTCTCTCTCTGCTGGATTCTGTCCCTCAATCGCCTCGTTGCGTAATCCTACAAAATAATTCAGACGGTAACACAACCACCAAAGTCAGAAGAGTAACAAGTAACACACACACGCACACACACACTTTGGTTATTAATAGTTCTGCAGCAGAGTGCACCAACAGAGCCTGGCTAGGCACGAAACTAACTGACACTCACTGTGTATGTCGTGTATGTGTGTGTGTGTGTGTGAGTGTGTGTGTGTGTGTGTGGGGGGGTGTGTGTGTGAGTCTTTTCAGCTCAGAATAGGGGTGCCTATGTGAGGGGGTGTAGGGGCAAGTGTGTGTGTGTGTGTGTGTGGGGGGGGGGGGGGGGGGGGGGTGTGTGTTTGTGTTGTGGGGGGTGTGAGTGGGGGAGGGGTGAGACTCTAAGTAAGATGCAACCTCTCCTAACCAGAAGGCCATGGGCCTGAAGCGTGTTGAGGAGAAGCAATGGACGGCAGCGCAGGGTGTGATGGGCCCCCCCCTCCCCCGCTGCGCCTTAACAGAAGAGTCTCTACGTGAGAGCGCCCCACGCACAGGGCACGGGCAGACTGAACCCCCCCCCGTAACCCCCCCCAAACACCACCACCACCACCACCACCACCAAAGAGCCCACGTCCATCACCACACGCTCTCCGCCACTCCGTGCCGTCCATCAGGCCTCTGTTTTGTGCCCAGCAGGCAGCGGCCGCGGCCATTCATACGCCCCCACCGCCACCAGCCAGCCCGGGCGCCTCCGAGACGCTGTGGAGAGGCTCGTCTTCTTCTTCTCTTCTTCTCTTCTTCTCTCGGAGCTGCGGTGTTGGGCGCTCAGCTGCTGCTGCTGCTGCCAAGTTCTCTCTCGCCACGAGAAGATGAGCTAATCACTGGCAGCTTCCGCAAACTAATGAGACTAAAAAAAAGACAGACAGGGCAGCTCAACCAACAACTATGAATAACCCACAATGCAACAAAGAGCTTACATTTACATTTAGCAGACGCTTTTATCCAAAGCGACTTACAATGTATACACATTTTACACTGATGGCACACTGCACATCAGGAGCAATTAGGGGTTCAGTGTCTTGCTCAAGGACGCTTCGACAGGGAATCGAACTAGCAACCTTCTGATTACTAAACGACTTCTTTACCTCCTGTACCACTGTTGCCCCAAGAGCTCTGAAGAACTACGAAAAACTAGAAAGGAGCAAAGAACTAAAAAAAGAACTATAAAGCAACAAACAATTACAAAAGAACTACAAAGCAAAAAAAGAACTACGAATTAATACAAAACGACAAAGACCTAGAAAAAAAACTAGAAAGCAACACAGAACTACAAAGAACGATGAAACTGTGAAAAGAACTGCTGTACGTAAGCTAGACGCAGGGGAGGTCTGATTTAATATCTTACTGTTTTCCCTTACAGCAGCAGAAACTGAAGATAGAACACCGAGTCAAAGTCAGGTCAAGTTGAAGGACAAGCGGATGTGGGCTGGAACCCGAAGGGGAGTAAATTCTGGATGTCCAGAGGATCGGGTGCCAGGTCTAGTCCAGAGGCTTTTTTTTTAGGAAGGGTACTAATATTATCCACACACTGGAATTGCCCGGTTAACTTGGCTGAAAACGTTTCATCGACAAAGCGATTTGTGCGGGTTAACTTCTCTCATGCACACTCCTTGGACGCCACTCGAAGCCAATCAAATCTAATTAGCGGTTTGACGGCCTCAGCAGTGGTGGGAGAGAAGAGCTGGGGGCCTCAGCCAGGGGCCACAGCCAGGGGCCTCAGCTGCAGGCAGGCAGGCGGGCAGGGCAGGGCAGGGCAGGTATGCGGGTTGGACTCCGTCGGGACCTCCGCGACCTTAAGAAAAGAAACATTTGAGACAAGTGCAACGTTGAGCAAATAAATCACCGGGGGCCAGAGTCCGCGCTGCCTCCAATTACCCGTCGGAGGGAAGAGAGGGGGACTCTTTTCTTTTCCCGTCGGCCTTCTAATCAGCACTGAGGGCTGCGGACCCCAGCTGCAGCCGTGTGTGTGTGTGTGTGTGTGTGTGTGAAAGGGACCATTTCATGCCGCAGAGCAGGTGAGAAGCCTCTGTGATCTCTTTGATGATTTGAGGCGACTTGGACGCCGGAGGACGAAAGAAATGGCTTTACTATGTGGGGCCCCACGGGCGAGGATGAAATATTACACAGCTCAGGACATGAGCGTCTGCGCTGCTGTGAGTGACACATGCTTGAACGAGTCTCGCAGACAGGACACGGATGATGAATGAACTTGGCTAATACCTGGTTCTGGCGCTCAGGGAATACTCTTTTCCGGGAATGATGTTGTTTGAGGCGTGGGGTGGGGTGGGGTGGGGGAGGGGGGGGGGGGGGGTGTGTAGCACCGTATGACTGCCATCCATCATCAGAGCAGTGATATTTTTTTTTGGTCCAAGTGAATTGTTTCACTCTCGAAGCAGCCGGTGGCCATTCCAAATGGGGTTTAATGGGGGAACGGATTGAGACAGAAATAGAGAAGAGAAATGACCTCTCGGGGAGTCGTGGATTTGACATTCCTCTTACAACTTTCACATGACCGATGACACGTGCAGACCTTGTGAGATGTGAAATGAGACGGGAGATTAGATCAGAAACCTATAAATATATCGAGCACAATTCTTTAATTCTGCCTCTGCAGTGGTTTCAGAAGAAAGGAGAAAGGACAAAAAAGAGAGTGAGTGAGAGGAAAGAGAGAGAGAGAGAGCAGAGGAGAGAGAGAGAGGAGAGAGAGAGCAGAGGAGAGAGAGAGAGAGAGGAGAGAGAGAGCAGATGAGAGAGAGAGAGTGCAGAGGAGAGAGGACAGACAGAGAGAGAGAGGAGAGAGAGACGTAAATGTAAAAGATTGACTGCAAGAAAAGAGAAAGGTAGAGTGAGAAGGAGGAAGAGAGAGAGAGAGAGCGATAGAGAGAGAGAGAGACAGAGAAGGAGACAGAAAAGTGAGGAAGGCAGAGAGAAATTGAGTTGGAAAAGTGACTAGTGAGAGAAAGAAGCTGGCAGAGGGGGCTGGATTCCTCCGGCCCATCTCCCAGGCCAAAGTTTAGCCGTGCCCGTGAGGAGAATACCAAACACAAGGCTGTGTGGAGGACCAACAATGGCGAGAGGGCATATTGCGCCAGCTCAAGTTTCAAAGGCCCTGGCTGGAAGAAAAAAAAAAAGAGTGCCCATCTCATTCGCCCCCTGCCAAACACCCTCAAACACAACATAAAGCCATATTCTAATGGTAATCATATAGATGATATAAACGAATGTGGGTTGTTCTCCCCCTGGTGCCTTGTCAGGAGTGTTACGGGGGGGATTTAGCAGAGTGAGGACGCTTGTTTGGACTGTTTAGTGGGGGAAAATGGGATTGAAAAAAGCCCCCCCTCTGCTGCTGAAAGGAGGGCGGTTATGAAAAGGATGATGAGTCCGCACAAAGAGACATAATTACCCAAGGGGAGGGGCTCTGAATGGAGCCGCAGCACAGGCAGAGGCAGAAGCTCTGAGACAAGGCTGAGCTGCAGCACAGGCTGAGTCACAGCACAGGCACAGGCTCCGAGACAATAATGAGCCACAGCACAGGCACAGGCTCTGAGACAAGGCTGAGCCACAGCACAGGCACAGGCAGAGGCAGAGGCAGAGGCACAGGCACAGGCACAGGCACAGGCACAGGCACAGGCACAGGCACAGGCAGAAGCTCTGAGACAAGGCTGAGCCACAGCACAGGCAGAAGCTCTGAGACAAGGCTGAGCCACAGCACAGGCAGAAGATCTAAGGGCAATAATGAGCCACAGCACAGGCACAGGCACAGGCAGAGGCTCTGAGACAATAATGAGCCACAGCACAGGCACAGGCACAGGCACAGGCAGAGGCTCTGAGACAAGGCTGAGCCGCAGCACAGGCAGAAGATCTAAGGGCAATAATGAGCCGCCGAGAGGCAAAGGCTCTGAAACAATGCTAAGAAGAAGCCTTGCAGAACGGAGAAGAGCACAATGGAGAAGAGAGGGCGCTCAAAAACTCAGCCAAGCATCCTGCCCCAAACCCCACTCATCAAACGACCGCACGAGTCTGGGTGAGAAGGGTGTCAGTGCGGCTTTGGGCTCGGCTGAAGGAGGAGACTGCGCTTTAGTTTCTCCACATGCTCCAAATATTAGGATTAAAAAGTGAAGGTTTGGAAGCCCCTAGTGGTAGTTCTCATCTCATCTTCTACCAAACTAAACTAAACATTGTGGTCTTTTAAAACAAAAGCTTGTTTGTTCCACAGGCTTCCTATATAGTTCTGACATAATTGCGAATAAAACCAGTTACCCAGGAAAGAGATCTAATCAGTCTGACGTTTGAAGACAACCGGAACTAAAAAAACTGACTGACCCAAAGTCTGACCTACAAATGGTGGTCCTCAACACTCGCAAACATAAACATTAGTTTAGAAATATACAGGATATTTCACATTCTTCAGGAACTGCCCGGCAGGCCAGCACAGCTGAATGCCTCAGGCAGAGGCTAAGGCCTTGACAGACATGTTGCTGTCCCCATGTAACTGTGAGGTCTTTTTGACCTCATTTTCGGAGTGTTTTTAGGGGAGGGAGTGTTTGGGCAGGGTGCAAACCAGAATGAGCCGACCGGAAATCCAAGGAACTTCGCTGATATCACTTATGGAATGCAGCGTTCCCAAGCCCACACAAGATCCAAACACAGGGGTCAGTTTCACACCAGCAGTCTCTGTTCCATGCAATGCAATAAAAAAACCAGCGCAGAGCTTCTTCTCAGTGAGGGTACCCATGCCTTGAGGTCAGAAAGGTCACTGAGTCTGTGTGAACTGCGTCCCAGGGGTGCCCAGGGGCTCACTGCCGAGTCGGTATGCTCTGCGTGGAGGGTCTGTTTGGATATACAGCAGCCTGGTGATGCACTTCCCCAGCCTCATGTGCTGTTCATGTGCATGTTAAGAATTATTCACTGGGACACTGACTCAACACTGACAACTACCCCTCTCTCTCTTTCAACCCTTCTCTCTGTTCAGACTTGTCATGGGATTTGTAGTTTATGTAATGGGATTTGTAGTTTAGCCTTTGTGTCACATTAGCCTGAGACAGGAGCTGATCTGGACCTTCACCAGACCAGGACCAAGACCAGGACCAGGACCAGCTTCATCCCGTGAAGCTCTCTGATTGGCTGAGCACCAGCTGGTACCTGTGTGAAGCTCTCTGATTGGCTGAGCACCAGCTAGTACCTGTGTGAAGCTCTATGATTGGCTGAGCACCAGCTAGTACCTGTGTGAAGCTCTCTGATTGGCTGAGCACCAGCTAGTACCTGTGTGAAGCTCTCGGATTGGCTGAGCACCAGCTGGTACCTGTGTGAAGCTCTCGGATTGGCTGAGCACCAGCTGGTACCTGTGTGAAGCTCTCTGATTGGCTGAGCACTGCCAATCCACGCGTCTCGTGATTAATCTCAAGCCATGCCAATACCCACCACCCCTCTCTCTCTCCCTCTCTCCAGTCCTTTCATTCTTTCTGTCATTCATTCATTCATTCATTCATTCATTCCCTTCTTCTTTTTCTGTTTCAGCACCCAGCGCTGAATTAGACACTGAATACATTAGCATACTAAAGCGTTGGAGAGCCGTCTGGCCTATCCGAGACGTCTTAGCCGAGCCCTTGCACCCCTTCAGCCTCGTTAGCCCACCCCTCCCCCACCTCCTCACCCCCTCACCCCCTTACCGCCTCACCCCCTCACCTCCTCACCCCCTCACCCCCCTCACCCCCCTCACCCCCTTACCGCCTCACCCCCTCACCCCCTTACCCCCTCACCCCCTTACCGCCTCACCCCCTCACCCCCTTACCCCCTCACCCCCTTACCGCCTCACCCCCTCACCCCCTTACCGCCTCACCCCCTCACCCCTTACCGCCTCACCCCCTCACCCCCTCACCCCCTCACCTGGGCCTGTGTGCAGAGTGAATTCTCGCCTTCAGACGCCACCGATCCATTTTCTACAGGCTTACAGACCTCCTCTTGGTGTGGGCACGTAATGGTTGATTATTTGTGGAGTAGCTGAGTTGAGAATGACATTAGCTTTATTGCATTGCCGTCTCAGGGGCTGCGAGGGGGGGGGGAAATCTACATTTTGATGCAAGGAGACATGGCATGATCGCTGACACTGGCATGGTCGCTGAGACTGGCATGGTCGCTGAGACTGGCATGGTTGAGAAAAAAATGAATTTCTGTTGAAACTGTTGAAAGAATGTAGGAAGGCTTGCTATGGCATGATGGTCAGATAAAAAAAAAATCAAATAAATAAATAACTCCAATGAAATGAAATGAAATGTCCCCCCCCAACCCCGCCTCAACCCCAATAGCAGGAGGATTAATTTCCATAAGAAGCACACACACAGACACACAGACACACACACACACACACACAGACACAGACACACACACAGCAGACACACACACACAAACACACAGACACACACAGACACACAGACACACACACAGACACACACACACACACACACACACACACACACACACACACAGACACACACACACACACACACACACACACACAGACACACACACACAGCACCCAGCAAAAGCCATTTTGTGGCCATTGTTTCATCAGTGCAGCTGCCATGTGGCTAACATTATGCATTCTTCACTCTCCTATGCTAATTTGCGTGCGGGACAATTTTTCTACAATAAGCACTCCAGCAACTCACAGAAAGGCTTTTTGGGGTCCGGCCCCCAGGGATCCGAGCGCTCTGCCAAGTCAAACAATGGCTTACTGCTCCCCCAGAACCCCTCTGGAGCGCTAATACAGCATGACACGCACAGCGCACTGCGTCCAATCAACACACACACACACACACACACACACACACACACACACACACACACACACACACACACACACACACACACACTGAGCACCTGGTCCCACGGAGCCTGGCAATTAATCAAGATATCAATCAATATTGACAAAAATGAATGGGCAGGGCGCTGGTGAGCGGCTCATGGAGTGCGGCAGGATGTGAGCCGGGGGCCTGGCCACCTCTTCCTCCCGCTCGGGGCCTGGCCACCTCTTCCTCCCCCTCCTCTCCTGTCAGTTCAGTTCATTTCTCATATTAATAATTTCCACGACATTGACTGTGCGCCGTGCGGTTTTGGTAAAAAGAGGTACAGACCTACCTCATTTCAGGAAAGGGGAATTCCCCCCTCTCTGTCTGTCTGTCTGTCTGTCTGTCTGTCTGTCTCTTTCTCTCTGTCTGTCTGTCTCTTTCTCTCTGTCTGTCTCTAACTCTCTCTCACTTCCACTCTCTCTCTCTCTCTCTCTCTGGATTCTCTTTCTCTCTCTCTCTTTCCCACTCTCTCTCTCTCCCTCTCTCGCTGTCTCTCTCTCTCTCTCTCTCTCTCTTCCTCGATCTCTCCCTCTCTTGCTCTTCCTCTCTCTCTCTCTCTCTATCCCTCCCTCTCTCTCTCTGTCTCGGTCTCTGAGCTCTTTCTGTGTCTCTCTCTCTCTCCCTCTCTCTCTCCCTCTCTCTCCCTCTCTCTCTCTATTTCCCACACTACCTCTTTTGTATGTGCCACTCAAGTGTAACACTAGACTCGTTAATAATGATGAATCAACTCATGACATGATTGCACCACATGACTGATGCGTATGTTGCATATGTTGAAAACAAGCTGTCATTGATAGCGTAATTGATATTCCCAGGACGGACAGCACCAAGTGGCCGTGACAGTCGCTCAGCAAACCTGCTTTAAAGGCCTCTGGCCCGCCCCGGCAGCATCTCAGCTTATTATTATTACTGCAGGTTGTGTGGAGCACATGTATCGAATCAAGTCAGTATTTCAGGCATGTTGACCTACAAAGAGAAAAACCAAATGCCAAAGGTGACGCCGATCAGGACACAGAATGAGAGCCAGAAGCGCGCACACACACACACACACACACACACACACACACTTACACACACACACACACACACACACACACACACACACACACACACACACACACACACACACACACACACACACACACACACACTGCCGCGCACAGCCACAGCTAAAGGGACAAAGGCCATCACAAATGAGATTTAAAATGAAGTGAGGAAGAAATGGGTCAAAAACCGCACGGCCACATGTTGGCACCGTGACAAGCTGTAAAGAAAATGTCAGCTGCACCGTCTATTGATCAAGTGTGTGTGCAGGAGGCGCGTGAGCTGCTCTGAGCGCGGCTGGGACTGAGCGAGGGAGAAGAGAAGAGAGGAGAGAAGAGAGGAGAAGAGAGGAGAAGAGGAGAGAAGAGAGGGGAGGCTTTGAGCGCAGCAGCATTGTGTTCCTTGAATTATCCCTCTCCTCTCCTCTCCGCTCCTCTCGGCGGCCCGGGGCGAACAGGCAAAGTGTGTGTGTGTGTGCGTGTGTGTGTGTGTGTGTGTGCAAAGTCAACTCAAATTGGGTTATTGGGGACCTGGGGCTGCACATCCAGACCACCAGGAATCCAAAGAGAAAAGGAAGAAAAGTGGGAGGGGAAGATAGAGGGATGGAGGGATGGAGGGATGGAGGGGGGGGGGGATGGAGGGGGGGGGGGGGGGAGAGAGATCTTGTCCCCAGTCCAAAAAAAGGGAGCTGCCTTTTAACATTATGAAAGTACAGACACTGGGAGAGACACTGTTTTCACAAGGTTGGTGCCGTCGGGGGGGGGGGGGGGGACACCGAATCATTCCAACACGAGCGTGAACCGATGCACTTTTAATTATGAAACTCCTATCAAGCAGAAGAGGATGCTGGGAATTTGGAGGTCACAGGGAAGAGCCTTGGGGCAAAATCAATGGGACCCCGAGTGAGAACACAAGTGTGTGTGTGTGTGTGTGTGTGTGTGTGTGTGTGTGTCTGTGTGTGTGTGTGTGTGTGTGTGTGTGTGTGTGTGGGACCCTGAGTGAGAACACAAGTGTGTGTGTGTGTGTGTGTGTGTGTGTGTGTGTGTGTGTGTGTGTGTGTGTGTGTGTGTGTGTGTGTGTGTGTGTGTGTGTGTGTGTGTGGGACCCCGAGTGAGAACACAAGTGTGTGTGTGTGTGTGTGTGTGTGTGTGTGTGTGTGTGTGTGTGTGTGTGTGTCTGTGTGTGTGTGTGTGTGTGTGTGTGTGTGTGTGTGTGTGTGTGTGTGTGTGTGTGTGTGGGACCCCGAGTGAGAACACAAGTGTGTGTGTGTGTGTGTGTGTGTGTGTGTCTGTGTGTGTGTGTGTGTGTGTGTGTGTGTGTGTGTGTGTCTGTGTGTGTGTGTGTGTGTGTGTGGGACCCCGAGTGAGAACACAAGTGTGTGTGTGTATGTGTGTGTGTGTGTGTGTGTGTGTCTGTGTGTGTGTGTGTGTATGTGTCTGTGTGTGTGTGTGTGTGTGTGTGTGTGTGTGTGTCTGTGTGTGTGTGTGTGTGTGTGTGTGTGTGTGTGAGTGTGTGTGTGTGTGGGACCCCGAGTGAGAACACAAGTGTGTGTGTGTGTGTGTGTGTGTCTGTGTGTGTGTGTGTGTGTGTGTGTGTGTGTGTGTCTGTGTGTGTCTGTGTGTGTGTGTGGGACCCCGAGTGAGAACACAAGTGTGTGTGTGTGTGTGTGTGTGTGTGTGTGTGTGTGTGTGTGTGTGTGTGTGTGTGTGTGTCTGTGTGTGTGTGTGTGTGTGTGTGGGACCCTGAGTGAGAACACAAGAGGGATTAGCCTAAATGCTTCGATCAGAAGAGGAAATCGCAGCGGTGAAATCACCGTTCACTGGAATCACACAGTAAAGCCAATGGCAGAAATTTGGATTTCTATTTTTCATGACACAGATTTGCAGAAAGCATTTCCAATACAATATTTAAAAATCACTTTATGTTAAACGACGTGGCATCCCAGCAGTAAAACAGGCAAACAAACAAAAGTAAAGTGTATTTTGATGTTAAATATAAGTATATGTGAATAACCAGACAGATGTCTGACACAAAACAAAATGTTTTAGTGAAGATTTGTAGCTCAAGCCTGTGCCAAACATAATTATGCTGCAACAACGAAGCACATAATCATAACACACACACACACACACACACACACAAACACACCCAAGCATGTGTAGCCAATGACAGACACACAAAAGTGCCATGTGAACATGATAAATCACTATGTCAGATCACGAAGCATTAGCACAAGGTCTCGTTCGTGGTCATGAAGAGCACTTTGTTTGGAGACAAAACCAAACAATTCACGACACGTAGTCCACATGCCTCACTCCACAGCTCCTGCACAAACAGCCATTATAAGAATGTGGTGACAAGCCACTGGAGGATCATGAACTGAGCTGAGCAGTGTGAGTGTGTGTCGGTGTGTGTGTTTGCGTGTTTCGGTATGGGCGTGTGTCTCTGAGTATTGATGGTTTGTGTTTGTGTCTGAACTTGTGTGTGTGTGTGTGTGTTTCCGTATATGTGTTTGTCTCTGTGCCTGTACGTGTGTTTGTGTGTGTGTGTCTGTGTCTGTATGTGTATGTGTGTGAGTTGGTGTGTGTTGCTGTATGGGTGTGTGTCTCTGAATATGGATGGCTTGTGTTTGTGTCTGAATGTGTGTGTGTGTCCATATGCGTGTATGTCTATCTCTCTTTGTGTGTGTGTGTGTGTGTGTGTGATTGGGTGGGGAATCCCCCACTGACACAAATGCTGCTGATTCACTGCTCCCCTGCTTAGTGTGAGCATGTGTGAGTATGCCGTCTGTTTACAACCCACTGGGCAGGCTTTGTAGTGCACCTCTATAACCATAGACTTTAACCTCTTTAACCATAGACGTTTAAGAAAGAACGCTTAATTGGATCTGAATGGTTTCCATGGCGCGCCCACTTATTCAAAAGGCTCCCCTCTTTATCTTGCCCTAAACCTTGGGAAACAAAATGAAGATAGATTCAACACGAACAGCTGAGAAACGGGGCTCTTAGCAAACGCTAGCTAGATATAAATGGCTGTGGATTAAGGCTTTTGTCTATTGTTTTAGACATACATTTATTTTTAATACATTTAGCGGCTCATGCTAGAAAGAGTAGGTTAATAACCCAATTACATCATGGTGTCACAAAAGAGTGATTGTGTTCATAGATTTCTCATTAATTCAGAGTTACGAGCCAAACCAGCATTTACTCAAGGTCACAGGTCGTGATGTGGATTTCAGGGGAAGGTAAAGTCTTTGTTTGTCCCCATAATAACCATCCAACTCTGGTCAAGATGAAAGCTGTGGTATCAACTCAAGGCCTGCTGCCAATTACTAGAGA